>NC_081420.1:25491471-25613498 GCF_949786415.1 Peromyscus eremicus | reverse complement strand
TACCAGAGGAGGTTGCTATTCGCAGATTATATGGGGACGAAATTGCTATTCTGTCTTCCCTCATTCATCGAAAACATGAAGTGGATCCTGGACAATAGCAGGAAGAAGAATAGGAATGAAAGGGTTAAATAAACAACATTGGAACTGATGTTAAGCTCAGTGGTAGAGCGAGTGCTTAGCATGCACAAGATCCTGGGTTGTATGCCATCCTCAAATTCACACACACACACACACACACACACACACACACACACACAGAGAGAGAGAGAGAGAGAGAGAGAGAGAGAGAGAGAGAGAGAGAGAGAGAGAGAGAGAGAGAGAGAGAGTCCTAGAAATCCTAAGTTCTCACTGGAGCATCCCTTCATATGATATGCAGCATGACCATGACCCCATCATATTTCAGTTTCCTCAGCATGGAAATTGCCCATGCCATTTCCAGAGAGTGCATGAAGACTGTACCAAGGGTGTGACTGTGAAGGGCTCTGGGGTCCTCAGATGGAAGATGTAGTCCAAGTTTGTGTGTCATTACGGCCATGCTGTGAAGGCCAGGCCATCTCTTGTTTTGTAGCTTCCTTGCACTTTGGGCACAATGTGGTTACTTTCCCTCTGGCTCTCGGCTTCTAGGGAGGAGAGGAGAGGATGGCTCAGGGGCAGGGTCAGCAAACCTGAGACTTGGTGACTGAGGGAGCGTCATGGCGGCTGGCAGATCCTTTACTTGCTATGGCCTGTCTGCCCACTCATGGCTGAAGAGAGCTTGAGTGTCTCATACTGCTGCTGTGATGTGAGAGGGGGTACGTATCCAACTTCCCTAGCCTTCCTGTGGGAAGAGCAACTAGGGAATGATGTCATTAAGTAGCTGGGTGGCACTTGTGACATGTGATAGCACACGGCAATGGGGTGAGCTCACAGCTGACGTGCTAGGTGATTTCTAGACACAAGCATGAAATAAACATCTGTGGGTGACTCTCGCAGACTCCCACAGAGGCAGTCGCTGTATGTGGCAGCTCCAGAGTGCAGCAGGTCACAGTGCACCTGGCTTACAGATGTGCAAAACACATGAGCCAGAACTCCCAAATTCGGAATTGGGGAGAGATCTTCACAGTGTATTCACATTGTATAAGACACCTTTGGCCTTTCGAGGTGTCCAGTTCACTATTGTTATCTGTGGACACCCTACTGTGTAAGAGCTCAACATGCTGCCTTTATCCTATGTAACTAATTTAATAGCCACGACCAGCGTTGTTTGTCTTAATATCACATATTCTCTTTCATAGGCAGAATCTAGATTTAAGTATCCACACAACACCAAGGTAGAAGTGAACCACATGGGGAGAGGAAGTTGTCTAAGGTGGAGGAGGCTGAGGGCAGTGTGGTTAGAAAGACAAAAGTGTTAAGTGTTTTCCATACGGGATTTAAATTTAAGTGTTTATATATACATGGAAGCAAAGGATGGGCCATTTAGAAGGAGGAAGGGAGTCAGAGGGAGGGGAAAGGAGGGATGGGATATTGGGGGAGACCTGATGCATGTATTAAAAAATGTCATAATGGAATCCATTACTTTGTATGCCAACTAAAAATTAATTTAAAAAATTAGGGGCTGGATGGCTCAGTTGGTAAAGCGCTTGTTGTACAAGCGTGAGGCCCTCAATTCGGGTCTCCAGCACCCACATAAGAGCCCCAGGCATGATGGTACATGCCTCTAACCTTAGTGATGTGTGTGTGTGTGTGTGTGTGTGTGATGCACAGACAGGTAATTCTGGGGCTTCTGGCCAACGTGTCTAGCTGAAGCATGAGCTCCAGGTTCAGTGAGAGACCCTATCTCAAAAAACTAACAAGGAGGGGCAACAGAGGAAGATACATCCACTTCTCACCTGCACAGTGCACACATGCATCTGTACACCCACGTACATATACATCCTCTATACACATGTGCACACATAAGTATACACAAAGGCACATAGTACTTTTTTACTACTAGCTTATGTTCTCAAAGTTCACTTGTACCTAAACTTAAGGCAGAATTTTCTTTTTTTTTTTTTTTTTTTTTTTTTTTTTTTTTTTATAATTTTTTTTAAGAGTCACATTTTTTTATTATGTATACAGTGTTCTGCCTGCATGTGTCCCTGCAGGCCAGAAGATGGCACCAGATCTCATTATAGATGGTTGTGAGCCACCATGTGGTTGCTGGGAATTGAACTCAGGACCTCTGGAAGAGCAGTCAGTGCTCTTAACCACTGAGCCATCTCTCCAGCCCAAGGCAGAATTTTCTATGTAAGGTCAAGTAGCTTTATATCCCATTGTGCTAACGAGCCGTATCTCATTTGTACGTTCGTCTGTCAGTGGATAATTGGCAGTTTTCACAGTTTGGCTACTATGGTTGCATGTTACCAAGGACACAGGAATACAGATAAGTTTCTGCTTTCAACGTTTAAGGTTTAGGCAGATGAAAGGAGAGGTGTTGAGAGGGTTAAAGACTAGTGATTCTGGGTGGGGATGTAGCTCAGTGACACAACAGTGTGATCTTCTGTAGTGTGTGTGAGGCCCTGGGTTCAAGCCCTGGTACCAAATAAAGAAAAGAAAGAGAGGGTCGGGGGGAGACAAGGACCAGATTCTGACCAGCAGAGGTCCCTGGACCACTGATCATGTTCTTGGTTTCTTTTCTTAATCCTGAACTCTGAGCCCATCCCCAGAGTGGAAGCAAGAGTGTGTTTACTGTAGGCCGTCTCCTGACCCTTAAATATGAAGAGATGCCTGCTGTTGGACCAACTCCCACCTTTTGAAATTCCCGAGTGTTAAAAAGGCAGAATAGAGCTAGATGGAAACGCAAAGCATGAGGTGCAGTAAGGAACGGTGCGTTTCAACAGCTCTCACTTGGTTTTGTTGTGTGCCATGCAGTGAAAAACCAGTCTCATGGAGTTCCCAAGAATCAAAGGGTTTCTCGCAGTCTGCTGCTGCTCCAACAGAATGCTGCAGACAGGGCAGGTTATAACACTAGAAGTTTGTTTGGCTCCAAGCTTTAGAGGACTAGAAGACTAGGAAGTTCAAGATCGGAGCCATCTTAGATGGCATCAAGGATAGAGAGCTGAGAGAAGAGAGAGAGGTGAGTTTGAGTCAAGAGTCCTTTGTGCCAGGGACCCATTTCCAAACCAAAGGTGTGAACCCATCCAAGGGACAGAGTTCTTGTGACCTGATCACCTCTTCAGGGTCCCACCTCCTGCCATCATAGCAATTGTTTGATTTGTTTGGGTTTGGTTTGGTTTGGTTTGGTATTTTGAGACAGGGTTTCCCTGTGTGGCCTTGGCTATCCTGGAACCCGCTCTGTAGACCAAGCTAGCCTTGAACTCAGAGATTCACCTGCCTCTGCCTCCTGAGTGCTGGAATTAAAGATTGTGCCACCACTGCCTGGCAGCAATTAAGTTTTAACATGAGCTTTGCAGGGCACATGTACACCATGAAAAGTCAAACAGAAGTGAAAGCGATGACTGGGAAGATGGCTCAGTGGTTACAGGGCTTACTGGGCAAGCGTGGAGACTTGACTTCAGATCTGCAGAACCACTCAAAGTTCCCTGTTGTAGTGTGTGCATCCTTACCTCAGTGCTCCGGAAGCTTGAGGATCAGCTATCTCAGGGTAGGAGAGGCCTTGTTTCAAACAAGGTGGGAGGCAAGGATGGACAACCAAGTTTGTTCCCTGACCTCTGCAGGTGTGGCTGTGTACACACACACACACACACACACACACACACACACACACACACAGTGAAGAAAAAATTAGATTCTGTATGTCAGGGGAGGAAAGACAGAGCATAAGACATGGTTGGAACACAAGGTTGATGGGGCTATTGGAAGAAATTTACTCAATATAAAACTGTCAATGCCTCATCCCAGATATATGTGTATTAAGAATGGAAAAACAAAGCAAAACACCTTGCAGGATGGAGTGTATTGCCCTGAGGCAGAGGACATGCTTTACCTGTTCAAAACCCTGGGCTTTATACTGAGCACCAAAAAAGCTAACCAAACTGCTTTTGATTTATTTTCTGTATAGCTTTGAGGTGGGGGAGTAATGAATTATACATTAAGACTAAAGGAGACAGGCCACAGATGTTAGCAACAATTATCTTTGGGGAAGAATTAGAGTTTTTCTTCTTTGTAATCGTTCTTATTTTTTTTGATATTTTAAAAGATTATTTTGGTTTTTAATTGTGCTTGTGTGTGTGTGTGTGTGTGTGTGTGTGTGTGTGTGCTGGAGGGTATGTACACTTGAATGCAAGGTGGCCGAGGTGGCCAGAAGAGCATGTCAGAGCCCCTGGAGCTCAAGTTGGAAGCAGTTGTGAGTCAGATGTGGACGTTGGGAACTGAAATCAGATTCTCTGACACAGCGATACACGATCTTAACCACTGAACCGACCAACTCTCCAGCCCTGTTTTCTTATTGTATTTTACTTTATTTAAATATATTGAAAATATCAAAGAAGGAACATGGCGCTGATGTTTTCTTCATTCCTTCTCTTTCCCTCCCAAAAGGCAGATGAAGAGGGGGGAAAAAGCTGGTGAGAAATACTCACAAATAAGACTACAGACCCAGACATGGCTTGTAGAACTCAATCTTGTCACCAACGGGGCTTCTGTGTTCTAACTTCTTCTCTCTGTCATGGAACAGAGTCTTTTTGCTTGACTTTTTTTTTTTTTTTGAGACAGGGCTTCTCTGTGTAGCCCTGGAGCTTGCTCTGTAGAGCAGGCTGGCTTCAAACCCAGCGATCTGCCTGCCTCTGCCTCCAGAGTTCTGGGATTAAAGGCATGTGCCACCACTCTCCAGTGGAAATGGATCTTAATACCTCTGAGAGGGATGGTATAATTGTGTAAAGTGACTTGCCCATGTTTGAACAGTTTTTTTTTTAAATTTTGTTTATGCATTTTTGGAACAGGGACTCACGGTGTAGTCCTGGATTACCTGGAACTCACTCTGTAGACCAGGCTGGGCTTGAATTCACAGAGATCTGCCTGCCTCTACCTTCCAAGCATCAAGTTTAAAGGTGCACTACCACACCCTGCTGTATTTTGTCTTCACGACTTGAAATTCTCAAGCAGAACACAGAATGTGGGAGCTAATGAATATTGAGCTGTAACCTCTTAATTGTGGTCTCTGTTGATGTAAAGAATGTGATTTAATGCCTCTGCTAAGGGCACTGGCATGTTCTAAAATAAACCACCTAAAAAGAAAATCAGTCTTGGGGCTGGAGAGATGGCTCAGTGGTTAAGAGTGGTTAAGAGGTCCTAAGTTCAATTTCCAGCAACCACATGGTGGCTCACAGCCGTTCCAGTGCCCTCTTCTGGTGTGCAGCTGTGCATGTAGACAAAGCACCCATCTACATGAACAGATCTTTAAACAATACAAATAAAATAAATATAAAAATATATAAGTCTTTAAAAAAATTTAAGATTTCCTTCTAGGGCCTATGACTTTCTTATTTCGTTCAGCTGGGTTTTTGTGTGTTAATGTGGGATTTATTCAGGAGTTTATCTTCTTCATTGCTCTTTCTTTGAATATTAGTTATTTTTCTGTTGCTATGAACAAAAGCAACTTGAGAAGAAGGGATTTTTTTTTTTTTTTTTTTTTTTTTTTTTTTTTTTTTTTTTTGCTGAGCGCTGGCTGGTCACATTTTCATCCACACAGGAAGTAGAGAGAGAACAAGAAAGAAGTGGAGGGAAGGTATAAACCCTCAAAGTCCACGCCGTAACTGCTTCCTCCAGCAAGTCTGGAGCTTTTAAAGGTTCCAGAACTTCCCTGAGCAGCAGCAAGTGCTCTCCTGGGGACCAAATGTTCAAATACATGGACCTACGGGGGACATCTCTCACGCAAACCACCACACAGACTTTTAAATCACACTTTTGAATTCTCCGTTACAGGATTCACTCTGGCTGGAATCCATTAAGCTTGAAGTGTGTTTGCGGCATACCTGTGCTGGGTTCAGCAGCATAATTCTAATTTCCCTCTTTGGTGTTCTCTTACCCGCTCTCAGCTTAGCTTGGTGCAGGGGTGGGGGTGGGGTGCTGAGGAGCCAGCAGCCTCAGTGTTCTGTAGTTCATGATCAAAGCAACTTGGGGAGGAAGGGGTTTATTCTGCTTACACTTCCGTACCACTGCTCAGGCCAGGAACTCACACAGGACAGGAACCTGGAGCTGATGCAGAGACCATGGAGGGGTGCTGCTTACTGCCTTGCTCTCCATGGCTTGCTCAGCTTGCTTTCTCATAGAAGCTAGGACCTCCAGCGCAGGGACAGCCCCACCCACCGTGGGCTGGGCCCTCTCCCACCAATTATTAATTAAGAAAATGCCCTACAGGCTTGCCTACAGCTTGATCTTATGGAGGCGTTCTCTTGACGGAGGTTCCCTCCTCTCAGATGACAGGAACATGTGTCAAGTTGACATAAAACTAGCTGCCACAGCTGCTTGCTTACTGGATTGTTCCCCATGGCTTGCCCAACTTGCTTTTTTATCCAATCCAGGATCACCTGTCCTGGGCTGGGACCACCCACAGTGGGCTAGCCCCTCCTACATCAATCATTAATCAAGAAAATGCCTCCCCCACCCTGGCCTAGAGGCCAATCTGAATGAGGCATTTTTTCTCAGTGGAGGTTGCCTTTTCCCAGGTGACGAACCAGCACACCGTTTAACCCAGAAGCCTTCTGTCTGTGGGGTGTGTGTGTGTGTTACATGCACATGAACGTGCAGGCTCATGTGCCCATGCACATGTGAACAGAGGCCAGAGTAGGATATTAGGCATCCTCCTCTATTATTATTTTTTATTTTTATTTATTTATTTTGGTTTTTCGAGACAGGGTTTCTCTGTATAGCTTTGTGCCTTTCCTGGATCTCGCTCTGTAGGTCAGGGTGGCCTCAAACTCACAGAGATCTGCCTGCTTCTGCCTCCCATTTTTTTTTTCCTTCCGGAGCTGAGGATCGAACCCAGGGCCTTGCGCTTGCTAGGCAAGTGCTCTACCACTGAGCTAAATCCCCAACGCCCCTCCTCTATTATTACCTTCCACTTTTTTATCTTGAGACAGGGTTCCTCACTACACTGGGCAGAAGTTCACTGTTCTGCCCAGCAAGCTCTGAGGATCTGCTTGTCTCTGTCCCCAGCACGAGTGTCACAGCACACACGGCAATGCCCAGCTTTTTACATGTGAGCTGGGTATGTGGGCACGGTCCTTCTGCTTGCAGAGCAAGCATTCCTACCCACTGAGTCATCTCCTCGGCCTTCAGAAATCTTAACAGACTTTTAAAGACACAGAATTTGTTAAGCTGACCTTAAAAGGTACAGAGGGGGAAAGAAACAAAGACAAGCCAAACAATTTTGGAAAAGGGTGATGTCGGCTCTATTGCCTGATTTTAAAACATACTATAAAGCTGAAGTAATTCAGATAATCTTGTTTTGCCACAGGCACAGTCATCTAGAACAGTGGGATAGAAAAGGCCAGCCAGAAGTAAGCCCTTGCATGGATGACCAGCAAAGATGCCCAGACCTTCTCCCAAGAAATCCTTACTAAATAGCTCTTTGCTTAGACATTCAAGTGTCTGAGGCTAAATTTGGGCCAAACACTTTGCATAGACTTGTCTGCTATTTTGGACACCTTAGCCAAAATTTGTCTCTGTGTTACCAGGTTTATTAGGCTCTGCATTCCTCAGAAGAAAGTCCATGCCCTCACAAGGACAAGCACCCTCTTCAGAGAGAAAAGCAGTGAATGAGGTTGACTCCAGAGGGATTGAGCAACCCAGAAGGGTTTTGGGTTTGGGTGTCTTTTTCATTTGTTCCCTTTTTTATTTTATTTTTTATTATTCGAGACAGGATGTCAGCATTGCTCTGGGTACCTTCAAACTTGGAGCAATCCTCCTGCTGCAGCGTCTGCCATGCTGAGACCACAGGCATTGAACTACCATGCCCTTCTCTAGGTGGGTTCTGGACTCAGATTTTGTTCTATACACTAGAATCTCGAGAATTTGAGTGCTGTGCCCTGGAACTCTCGGGCGCAGCTGTGATCAGCCATTTGTTTCTTTTGAAATAAAGATGTGAGAAGGAAAAACAAGCCCTTCCCAGAGCTTTTCACCACCTGGTCTCTGTGACTGAGGGCTGAGAGCATGTCTAAAATCCTAGCTCAGCAGTGTGGTGGAGTGCTCCACACACCTAGTGCCTAAGAACATGTCTGTCCCAGCAGCCTCAATGTCACCTATCAGGACCAAGCCTGCCTGAGCAGGACGCCTCCTGGTCTGCCAACTGCAATGAATCTTTCCAGGATGTTGGCATACCTCAGGAAATGGACACGCCAGGAGTAACAGGGTCTGTGGCTGTCTTCTGAGCTGCTTCCAGCTGTCGGGATGGTTTTCTTTCTTGTAATTCAGGAATAGGTGTGGCGAGCAGCAGGCGTCTCTTCCCTACCAGTGGAGGCTAATTCAGGGGGTGCCTGCACCAGTTCCTGTGAGGACCCACGGTCCTGATTCTGTTTAGGTATTTACTGCAAAGAAACATAAATCCTTCCCAGGAGAACACTGAAAGGAAACTATATTCTAAAACAAGGATATACAGCCAAACGTGTATTTCAAGTCATCCTCTTACAAACACTTATAACATTAAATTTAACAATTGTCAGGCAACATAGACCTATAATCCCAGGACTTGAGGTGCTGAGGCAGGAGGATTGTCATGAGTTTGAGGGCTGCTGGACTACATATTAAGTACCGGTCTACCTAGAGCTATATAGCAAGACCACTTGTGTGTGTGTGTGTGTGTGTGTGTGTGTGTGTGTGTGTGTCTGTGTGTCTGTGTGTCTGTGTGTGTGTAAGGGTGTACACATGCATGTAGGTACCTTTGGAGCCCAGAAGAGGGCGTGTCAGATCCCTTGAAACTAGAGTTACAGGTGATTGTAAACTGCCTGACATGGGTGCTGGGCCCTGAACTTGGGTCCTCTGTAAGAGCAGCAAATGCTCTTAACCTTGGAGCCATATCTCCAGTGCCCAGGGAACAGTTTTTGTTTTTGTTTTTTAATCACCACAGTGAAAGACCTTTCCTCCTTCCCTCACTGGCCGAGTGATCAGGAGTACAGTAATGCACATTCCACCTAGCTCTTATCTTTCCCTCTGTCTGCTCGAGTTCGTATTTTCTCAACGAATAGTGTACATCGGTCTGTTTCTACATTTACATCCTGTTTATTCTAAAGCTTATCAGACACGGGACCTTGTCACATCTGCAGGTCATTAGGTAAGCTTGACTATTAGTAACTTTACTCTAAACTTCCTGCCGGACAAGCATTCCACCACCCGAGCTGTGTGCTCAGTGACCTGGGATTGATCTTTAATTAAAGAAAAGAACTTTTTTCTTTTCCCCCCTTTGGTGCTGGAGATTGGACCTAGGACCTCAAAAATGCTAAGCATGTGCTCTGTCTTCTCCATCTCCATACTCCCCCCTACTCAAACATTTACACACCCACCTCCTCTCCCCTCCACTTCCCTCCTCTTCTCTCCCCTCTTCTCCCTTCCTTTCCTTCCTCTCCCTCATCTCCTCCCATCCCATTCCCTGCCTCTTCCTTCTTCTCTCCTCCCTTCCCTTCTTTCCCTCTCTCCTCTTTCCTCCCCCTCTTTTCCTCCCTCTTCCTTTTTCTCTCCCTTATTATGGCTCAAAACCCATAGGTAAAAGGCTTTACCTATGCTGAACACATCCTAGAAGGAAATTAAAGGACCAGGGTTTCTCTGATACACATTCCTGCTATGATGCTGCCTTATCACAGGCCCAAAGCAATGAGACCAACCAGTCATAGGCTGAAACTTCCAAAATGGTGTGCCAGTTATACCTTTTCCTTTTGTAAATTGGTTGGCTTAGATGTTTGCTCTGGTAACAGAAAGCTGTCTGACACATGGGTTAGCAATGTTGATCTGGCAGGAATGTTGGGAGGAGTCAATGAGAACATACTGAAAGTAGGCATTGTTATCAAACCTGGGGGACACAACCTGTACCCCAAGCTAACTGCTTTCAGTAAGCCAACCCAAAGAAGAAGAAAGAAGAAGTTTATTCAATGTGGCCACCTTTGGTAGGATAAAGAGATCCAGTAAGTTGCCTCAAATGCCTCTTTAGGATCCTGGAGTAGCTTCAAGCTGAAATAGAAGGCCAAGGATATACACATCTAAGCAGACCTGGTGAAGATGTGGTCCAGCCCACCACTGGCCCATCATTGTTAGAGTTGGCAACAAGTTGTTATAACTCTGTGAAATTGCTTTCTGAGAGACAAGCTCCCATCTGGCTGGGGACTTACTCTTCTCCCAGCACGAGATTTCTGAGAGGAATCTCCATTTCTTTGGGGTCCATTATTTCAATAGTAGGATAGCTTCACTTCTCCAAGGCCCCTTAGAGCACCACAGAGCTAGCACTAGGTCCCCTTCCTTCCCAGTCACACACTGTGATGATTTACTAAAATAACATTTACTTTGCAAAAAGAATGTAATTTATTGAATACCAAAATATCTCTCCCCCCCCCCCTCTCTCTCTCCAGGGTCTCACTATATAGCCCTGGCTGTCCTAGATCAGGTTGGCTTCAAACTCCCTGAGATCAAAGGCATGCACATCATTACAGGGTCTTACTGTCTGACTCAGGGCAGTCAGGTTGGTCTTGGACTCCTAGTTACCCCCATCCCACACACATATCAACCTCCCAAGGCTAGAACTACAGGTATATACCACCATGCTCTGCTGTCATGTCTTAAAGCAAAGGGATATCTAGAGCTGGAGAGATGGCTTAGCAGTTAAGAGCACTGACTGCTCTTCCAGAGGTCTTGAGTTCAATTCCCAGCACCCACATGGTGGCTCACAACCATCTGTAATGAGATCTGGTGCCTTCTTCTGGCCTGCAGGCTTATATGCAGGCAGAACACTGTATACATAATAAATAAATACATCTTTAAAAAAAAAGGATGTCTAATCTTTTGGGAATCAGTGGGGAGAGGAAATGGGGCATAAGAGGCAGAGTCCCCACATGGTCCATGTTTAACCCCATACAGTTTTATATGGAATCATCATTGAAGGCTTGAATAGCAGAAACATGAAAGACTGTTGAAGAGACATTAGATCCAAGGGCCATGGAGGCAGCCAGATACGGAAGGAGAATTGCTGACAGTGGACGGAAGGAGAATTGCCGGCAGTGGCCCTTCCTAGAAAAGGAGAAACTGTCCTCTGCTGGGGCTAGACTCTGTGACCTCAGTAACTCTATCAGGGGCTTTCAATGTGGCTCAGTGATAGAGCTTTTCCTACTATTTATTCCCAGTGCTCTGTGTTCTATCCAGCAACACATGTGTGCACACGCACACGCACACACACACACACATGCACACACACACGGGGGGGGGGGGAGAGTTACTTTGCTATTGCTGTGAAGAGACACCCTGACCAAGACTTATAAAAGAAAACTGTTGGGGCTCATAGTTCCAGAGGGTAAGAATTTATGACCATCATGGCAGGGGGCGTGGCATCAGGCAGGCAGGGATGGCGCTGGAGCAGGAGCTGAGAGCTTACACCTGATCCATAAGCAAGAGGCAAAGAGGGAGCTAACTGGAATGCCATGGAATTTTGAAATCTCCAAGCACCCCTAGTGACACACTTGCTCCAACAAGGATCCACCTCCTATTCCTTACTGAAAATTTCCACCAATTGGAGATCAAGTGGGGGCCAGCCTCACTCAAACCACTATACTCCTCTGTCCGTGTTCCAGCCTGCTTCTTCCTCCTTCTCCACATCCTATCTGCTGCACCCCTTACTCAGCCCCCATAGTTTCTCAGCCATGCTTCTGACTTTGTCCCCATACCTCTTCAGTCTAGAGTCTGGATGCCTGAAGACCCATGACAGAATCTTGATGTCACTCATTACTCATCAGGGAACAACCACCACGGTATCCACTGCTAATTGCCACACGCTAAATGCTCTATTCGGCTGTAATGAATGGGTCATTTTTAAAAACTGGGAGTGAGAGGTGTCGAGGGTGACCATTTTCATGCCAGTGGCTTTCTGGTTGAGCTTTAAGATTCTTGGTTCGGTGGCCTCTGACATTGTTCACTTTCCCTTTGTCAGATTTACCATCCAATAACGCCATTGAGGAAGCAGTGGCCTCCACTGTCCCTTGCAGATGAGGACAAAATGCAGAAGTCCCACAATACACTGTATCTTCAGGTCCTACTTTCCCAGTCTCATTTCTCACTGATTCCCCTCTCCTCTCACAGAAATATTGACCTAGAAGTGGTCACCCCAAGCTCCCCAAACAACCAAATCTCTTCTTGTAGCTTAGCACATTCCTGGAGTGTTTGCCCTGATTTTTGTAGCCAAAAGCCACTCACTCTTTATTGTCAGAATAGGAAACATTGATACGTCACCTGAAGACAGTCCTGGTCACTCTTCTATGTTCATCCAGTACCTTTCTCTCCTCCTGGGGAACCTCCCTGTCCTCACCCATCTCCTACCCCTCCTCACTTTTGTCTGTGCTATTGTTAGTCTGTCTGTATCCCTTGCTTACCAGTGAGTCTCGCATGCTGTCCTGTGAGTGCTGGAGGCTGACACTAAAATGTCTTCTCTTTATTTACTTAGTACTTTTTAATCTATTGTAGCATTACTGTGAGTGCATGGGCGCCTTAGACCAGAGGCCAATTTTCCAGAGTCTCCTTCCACCCCAGAAAGGCAGGGTTCTCTCGTTTCTGCTGATAGCTGACCAGTGAGCTTCTGGGATTCTCTCTCCTGTCTCTACCTCCCACCTCATGGTAAGAGTGCTTTTTAAAACGAATTAAAGTAAAAAACAAACAAACCAAAACCCTTTTTACATGCATCCTGGGAACTGAACTCAGGTCGTCAGCCTTGCAAACGCTTTTACCTGCCAAGCTACCTCACCACCCTTCTCCCTTAGTGTCTTGAGCCAGAGTCTCTCGCTGAACCTGGAGTTGGCCATTTTGGTTGGTTTAGCTGACCAGCAAGTACCTGGAATCTGCCTGTCTCCAGCTGGGTTACTGGCATGTGCTTTTACATGCCTGGCTTTTATGTGGCTGTCAGGGATCCTCACTCAGGCCCTCATGTTGTACAAGCACTTTACCCGCTGAATACCTCCCCAGCTCTCTCTCTAGTGGTTTCATTCGTATTTCAGACACCACGGTTATCCATTGTGCCTGTTGGTATAATGACATTTTTTTTTTAATTTGACATAAGACGGAAAATATTAACAAGGGGGAATTTCTGAGCTTGTTACGTGCCAGCGGGCTAGCAATCTAGTTATAGGATTGCCCTCCTCTTAGTAATTGGTTAGGCTGGAAATTACACTCCCAGAAAAATGGGACACTCCCATTTTGGGGGACACTCCCAGAAAAGCTAGTAAATTTTCTCAAAGTCTTTGTTTATCTATATGATGGCACAGTGCCACAAAATAAATAATTATACATGTGAAATATATAATTTGCTAGGTAATTAAAGATGGGATGCTAATTGAATCTACCCCCCCTCGGGCACTGTCTCCTAGCAATGAGCATTTGGGACCAGCTGTGTGGGGTAGCTGCAGAATACAGCTTAGAACAAAAGAACCAGAAGAGAACAGTACTAAATGAAGGCACTATCTTGTCCAATCCACCCAAAGTTGTTATACAGAAGTGCCATTCAAAGGCCCTCTCTTAACTCTTAGAAAAAGGAAGTATTAGTCATGTCACACTCTTTTAATTTTTGCTTTTGGAGAAGCTCCCTTCGTTTAGGAGATTTAAAGATTTGAGGACACAGCCAGTTGGCAGGCATTTTACTCATCAGTTTAATAGTGGATATCCATGAAAGTCCTTTCCTGATCCAGTGGAAGGTTTAAAACCATCCAAGCAAAGCTGCAGAGATGTTTGAAGAGAGTAGCAGTTAATAAGAAACGCGTGCTTTCTAGAACTTGAACTCTGCTCCCCCACCCCTGCCTCTACCTCCCATGTGCTCAGATTACAGGTGTGCACTACCACACCCTGTATGCTTATTCTACAAATTGTATTATGTATCTTCTTGTTGAGCAATTGCAGTTCTTTATATATCCTGAATATTAAATCTTTGTCAGGTATGTGGTCTGCAAATCATCCTCCCATTGTGTAGATTTCTCTTTCACTTTCTTGGTAATGTCCTTTGATGTACACAAGTTTTAAGTTCTGAGGTCCATTTTATTTTTGCCTTAGATGGTCATGCTTTGGCATCATGTCTAAGGCTCCCCTGCCACAACCAAGGTCAAGACTGACTCTTGTGTTTTCTCCTGGGTTTTACTGTTTTAATGCTTTTATTTAGGTCATTGATCTATCAGAGTTAAATTTTGCATGTGGTGAAAGAGGGTTCTCTGCATCTGGGAACCCTACTTTCCTACAACCATGTTGAAAAGCCTGCTCTTCCCTCATTGGATGTACTTGGCCCCCTTTGTTGAAAGCATTTGACGGGAGCATGGGTTTATTTCTAGATTCATCTAGTCCATTGGTCTATGAGTCTGTACTAATGCTAGATCTACACAGTTTGGGATTTTTTTGAGGTTTATTGTGTGTACATGTATGTATCTGTGTAGGGGTATGTGCTTATGAGTAAAGTGTCTGTGGAGGCTTGAAGATTGTGTCAGATCACCTGGAGTTGGAGTTACTGACAGTAGTGAGCAGCCCATGTGGGTACTGGGAATCAAACCCAGGTCTTTGGAAGAGCAGCAAGTGTGCTTAACCTCTGAAGCATCCCTCTAGCACAGTTTAGACTAACAAGTTTGTTTCATAGTAGGATTTGAAATTGGAATATGTGAGCCCTTCAGTTTTCTTGTTTTTTGCTGTACTGATGTCTCTTTGAGGATCTTTGCAATTCCAAATGAATCTGAGAGATTTTTACGCTTTTAAAAAACAAAGAAATACCCAAACAACCACAGCTTCCTCTTTCTTCCCCAGGGATTACCATGTTCATCATCATGCATGTGAGGAGGATATCTCCACCTACAGCTCCTGTCCATGAAACTCCTTTTGGAAGCCTAAGACACTTTGTGCTAGGAGCTAAATCTTTTTTGAGCCATGTTAGGAGAGCAAGTGAGATTGGGATTTGAGGGTCATTTCTTTCTTTAAATTACTCTCTCTCTCTCTCTCTCCTCTCTCTCTCTCTCTCTCTGTGTGTGTGTGTGTGGTGTGTGTGTGTGTGTGTGTGTGTGTGGTGTGTGTGGTGTGTGTGTGTGTGTGTGTGTGAGTGAGAGAGAGAGAGAGAGAGAGAGAGAGAGGAGAGAGAGAGAGAGAGAAGAGAAGAGAGAGAGAGAGAGAGAGAGAGAGAGAAAGAGAGAGAGAGAGATTCGTAGGGGAGTTTGTATGGTAGTTATCTGCACCAGAGGAGTGCTATATCACTAAATACAATGGTGCTTGTTTTGTGTGTGGTTCAGACAGTATCTGAGGTCCAGAAGCAGCGAGGTGGCACTGCCATGTGGGAACAGCTTCATAGTGTCATCAAGGGTTGCATGGAGAAGCAGTACGTAATCCAGGTAGACAACAAGAGAAGACATTCTAGTGGTTCAAAGGATGTGATAAAGAGAGATGACAGCAGCCAGGCAGTGCTGGCACACACCTTTCATCCCAGCACTTGGGAGGCAGAGGAAGGCAGATTTCTGTGAGTTTGAGGCCAGCGTGGTCTATAAAGAGAGTTCCAGGACAGCCAGGGCTGTTAATACAGAGAAACCTGTCTTGAAAAACCAAACCCGCCCCTCCCCTGCCCCCCAAAAAAGAAGGATGATGACAACAAAATCCAAGACTCGGTGGGAGTGATCGGAATACCTCTGGGAAGTTTCTAGAATCTCAGTCCTGCTGGGAAGAGAGGTCCCCACTGCAGAGCCGGGGTGGAGCCTGGTGTGGAGAACCATGAAACAAAAGGAGTTGTCTGAGTAGTTGGTGCTGCAGGATTTATAGGCTCATCTCATAGAGCTCTGTTAGCCCCAGCCTTCCCAGTTTCCAGAGGACCCATTGTTCCCAGGGGGAAGGCGGAATGTGGCCCTCACCACACATCAGCAGGTGCAGGAACTGGGAACAAGCGTCAGGCACACCCGAGTCTCCAGCTCAGGTTCTGTAGCCACCACCCTCGTCACTCCACACTGGCATGACTGAAATAGCCTCTTGCCTGCCCTCCCTGCCCTCGGGCTACCTCTGCCCCAAACCACAGGCAATCCATGGCATCCTAAAGTACCCCACAGCAGTGTCAACACCGTGTTGTCCATTACTCAAGAATGCTGTCCAGCTTGGACCCAGGACTTCTCTCTCTAGAGCAATCTCAAGGGTTTCCATGGTTCTCCCCAACCCTCACACTCTTCACAGTGCTGGGGCCTGAATCCGGAGCCCTGTGTTCAAGATTTCCAGGAAAATGCTCTGCCACTGAGCTAATCTCCAGCCCTGAGTTTGCCGGTTCAAAGCCTTCCCACAACTGCACCCACAAACAAAGCAATTCCATTTGTTTGTTTGTTCATTCAGCTTTTCAACTATTTCCTGACCATCTAATGTTTCTTGGACAGTAGACCACTATTATTAGGCTGAATGGTGTCCCCACCCCAAGATCCCTGTTAGAGTCCTGCCTCCAGTACGTCAGAATGTAAAGGGATTTAGAAGGGGTAATTAAGCTAAAATGAGGCCATCATCATGGACCCTTTCTGATATGATTGGCCTTTATAAAAAAAAAAAAAAGATTAGGTCACAGGCACACACAGAAGGTAACCGTGTAGGATCCAGGGAGGGGACACTTATATTTGAGACAAGATGAGAGGCCTCAGGAGAAATCAGCCCTTCTAGCATCCAGGACAGAAAAGATAAGCATAAGCTTCTGTGGTTTGAGCCCCAATGTAGTATTTTATTATGGTAACCCTGGAAGGTTACCACAGGCCTTTGCCAAACCTACCTTATAGTGGCATTTATAAAAATAAGGTATATTATGCAATTAAACTTCTAATTTTAAATTTCATTTTTGTTTTTGGTTCTGGGGAATTGAACTCAGGGCCTCACATATGCTGGGTATACCCACTCTACTGTTGAGCCATGCCCCCCCACTTCAACAACTGAAGTTTTAAATTCAGTTTTAAATTTAAATGCAATATGCATACACATCTTTCATGTTGGAATATATGCTATCTGCTGAATTTCTTTTAACATGTGCATAGCATTTCATGTTCTTCCATCTATCTTTCAATGTGTATGTATGTTTGTGGTGTGTGTGTGTGTGTGTGTGTGTGTGTGTGTGTGTGTGTGAATGTGTTTGCATGTGCATGGGTACACAGGAAGGTCAGAATTTGATGACAAGTATCTTCCTTGATTCCTCTCCACCTTGTATGTTGATGTAGATTTGACCTTGTGTCCATTTTCCAATTGCTGGTGTTACAGACAGGTTGCTGCAATGTCTGCACATGCCTACTCTACATTTATATGGGTGCTGGGGATCTGAACTCTGATTTTCATATTTGTGAGGCAGGCACTTTAGCCACTGAGGTATCTTCCCCATCCTGTAGCGAGTTTTTTTTTTTTTGTTGGACTGTCTTTGGATCGCCAGCCCCCAAATAATGGCATGGAGACTTAATATTAACTATGAAAGCTGAGCTGCTAGCATAGGCTTTTTTCCAACTAGCTCTTCTAACTTAATTAACCCAGGTTTTTAATCTACATTATGCCATGTGGCTTGGGTACCTCTCCTCAGTACGGCACATCTATTGTCAAAATCTGAGCACCTAGATTCATCTCCTCTTCCTCTCTCTCCCTGGAAATCCCACCTGTCCTCTCCTGCCTACCCATTGGCCATTCAGCTTTTTATTACACCAATCGCGGTGGCACATCTTCACAGTGTACAAAAAGATTATCCCACAACACCTTCCTCCGCTTTTAAACAGAAAAATGCCAAAAATGTCAATTTTGTTAAATTGTAGCAACTATAAAATGAGTACACACTGTATTTAAAGATCCACATTACCTTCAGAATACAAAGACGGCTTAGACCACAGTTTTCTGTGGAAAGGACTACCCGTGCCACCTTAGATGAAAAACAAAGGCCGAAGAATTTCTTGACTTTCTCAAGGCTGTTCCAGGGGTAAATGCTCAGCTCAGGAAGGGTCCATCCACACCCAGGTTTGCTTCCATTGTGTCGCAGTGCAACTGACCTGGGGAGACCATGTATGTCTTCCCCATTCCACTCCTGTACCCCATACAACAGTCACTCTCCAGCAACAAGAAGTCAAAGAATGTGGACGCAGCCACGATGTTGGAGACATCTGGTCTACCCTCATCTTTTTGTTGTTTTCTTTTCTTCTGAGTCAGAGTCTTATTATGTAGCCCTGGCTGGCCTTGGGTCCTCAGTCCTTCTGCCTCAGTCTCCTGTGTGCCAAGATTGGAGGCTTATAGCACCATGTCTAGCTTTCTTTCTCCTTATAGATGAAGCTAAGGACCAGAGTTTTGCCTCCTAAGAATGAAATCATACAATCTATGAACCTCTGTACCTGTCCCCACCCCCAACAACCCTTATCTGTCCTTACAGAACTCATGCCTGTCTTTTAAAAGCAGACATCTAATTGAATCCATCTCCTACACCAGTTGCTGCAAGAGCTTCCTGTTTGTTATACTTGCATTCAAGGCCCCACATCTTACCAAAGCCTCGAGGCTCCAAAGCTGGTCTAGGCCTGGTAACTTCTATAGCTTCCTTCAGTCACGGCGGTCTTGCTAGTCTGTCCTCTTCTCTGTTTTTTGTTTGCTTTTTCAGACAGGGTCTCATGTACCCCAGGCTAGGCCCAAGCTTGCTATCTAGCAGAGGATGGCTTTGAACTTCTGATCCTCCAGCCACTGCCTCCTGAGTGCTGGCATTACAGGCACGTGCCACTATGCCCACTCTTGTGTGGTTCTGGAGATCAAGCCCAAGGAGCCATGTACACAAGGCAAACATTCTACCAACTGAGCTTTGTCCCCAGCTTCTCTTCTCTGTTTGTTAATAGCCAAGTGTTTATTGGGAAATGAGTTAGTGTAAAACATGCTGGGATGTGCTCGAGGAAACAGAAATAGGTGGGGCCTTAGTAAGCTCTGTAAAGCCAGGCTTCCATAGCCAAGGGCTGCGCATCTGTGGGCTCCATCCATGGAATCTACCAACAAGAGAGCAACCGAGGTTTACAATTGGGCCAATACTAACATGTGCTTACTTTTCTTGTTAGTATTACTGGAACAAAAAGTATAACCAGGGTTTGCACAGCATTTGTATTATGTTAGGCATTGTAAGTAATGGGAGGCTGAAGACTGCTTAAGCCCAGAAGTTTGAGTCCAACCTAGTGAGACTTACTTTTTCTTTCTTTCTTTCTTTCTTTCTTTCTTTCTTTCTTTCTTTCTTTCTTTCTTTCTTTCTTTCTTTCTTTTTCTCTCTCTCTTTCTTTTTTTTTAAGAAAGAAAAGAAGGGTCAGCAGGGATATGTGTAGGTTCTGTTTGAATACTAGACCTTTTATACAAGAAGCTGGAGCATGTGTGGATTTGGGTATCAAGGGCAAGGGGAGGGGAGGGGCCCCAAGTCCTGGAGCCCAGAAAATTGTGAGTCTCGGGCTGGAGAGATGGCTCAGAGGTTAAGAGCACTGGCTGTTATTTCAGAGGTCCTGAGTTCAATTCCCAGCAACCATGTGGTGGCTTACAACCATCTGTAATTAAATCTTTTTTTTTAAAAAAAAAATTGTGAGTCTCAGATGTCAGAGATTGAGCTGCATGCTGGACTTCGGTTTGGCTTCCATGTGATTGCCTTTAAGAAAGTATTTTACTTGTTTTTATTTTACAGGAGCCCACAGTTAAAAGACTTAGATATTTTAAAGAGATATTAAACTTTTAAGCCATTGGCATTTTTAAAGACAGTGGGACTTTTAAAGTTGTATTTGATAATATGATGGCTATTCTTGGGTGTCAACTTGACACATCTGGGAAGAGGGAATCTCAGTTGAGGAATTGCCTCCATCAGACTGGCTTATGGGCATGTCTGTGGGGGCATTTTCTTGGTTGCTAATTGATGGAAAATGATCTACCCGACTCTGGGCAGTGCCACCCCTGGGCAGGTGGTCCTGGATTGTATAAGGAAGTAGCTGAAGGGAAGCAGGAAGCAAGCCAGGAAGCAGCGTTCCTCTGTGGTTTCTGTCAAAGCTCCTGCCCCGGCTTCCCTTGATGGACTGTGACCTGTGAGATGAAATAAGTTGCTTTTGGTCAGTGTTTTGTCACAGCAACAGAATTCAAAGTAGGACAGAGAACTGGACTTCTTTTCTGTGTCAACGTAGCTAGCAGCCAGAGGCAGCTAGGAAGTTTTTAAAGCAAGTCAAGCAATACATAGACGTAATTTATTATACTTCCATTTCTGTCTCTCTGTGTCTCACTACACACATACACAAACACATATAAGCACACATTCAGTCACATAGATTGAAAACTTCTAACCAATAAAACTCTGAATCTGAAACTTTTTGAGTGGTGATATGATACCATAAACAGAAAATTCCACACCCGGCCTCATGTGATGGGTACAGTCACAAGGAAGGGGTATAAAATTACCTTCAGGCTATGCAGACAAGGTATACGTAGATTACAAATTAATTTAATGTTGAGATTTGGGACCTACCTCCAAGATTCTTTATTATACATGTTCTGACATCCCCAAATTGGAAAGAAATCCAAAATCAGAACCACTTATCTTTCCTGGCATAAGGGATAAGGATTACTCAACCTGTACACGATGTTAAGAGTGTTGTGGGTTTTATTTTCCAAGCCCTTTTCAGAGGCAAGGTAACCATGGCTCTGGAACACTGCAAAGCTTCCTGAGGCACACAGATAGCGAGCAGTGTGCAGATGTGAAGCTGAGGATTTCAGCCCATGTGTAAAGTCCTGTCTCCGGTCCCTGGATAAGAGTGACCTGAGCTACAGCCAGGCAAAGGAGGGTGAATAAAAGGGGTAGAGAGGAGAGAGACTGTACAGGAATATCTGAGAGCACACGAATGCCCTGTGAGGGGATGAAAGGGACCTAGAACAATTCTGAAGTTTCTGACATGATCACCTGAAAGGTGGTGCCATCCCTGAGGTAGAAGAAAGGGGAAGCTGTGATACAAGGCAGAAGGGGATAAGCCATCAAGACAGAGAAGTAGGGTGCCTGGTTAAGAGTATCAGCAAAGCTCTGAGGGGGCCTGGAACTTGAGTGGGCTTTGAATGAGGATGAACCAGCTCTCATCAGGCAATGGGGAAGATCTGGAGAGAATCAATAGGAGGGATGTCAACTTTCCAGCACCAGAAGAAATGCCCGAGAGAAGCAACTTATAAAAGAGAAGGTTTGTCTTGGCTCACAGTTTTGGAGGCTTTAGTCCTTGACAAAATGGCTGTGTTGGTTTAGCCTTTCTCTGATGAGGCGGCCCATCATGTCAGGGATTTGTGGTAGAGCAAAACCCACTTACGTCATGGGCCAGGGAACACAAAAGGGGAAGGAGAAGGGTCTGAGGGGTTCCCCCAGGCTACTTCAAGGACAAGAATCCAATAAAGTCCTCCAGGTAGGCCCCATTTTTTTTCTTTTCAAAGTTGGCAACCAAGCCCTTAACACGTGGGCCTATGAGGAACATTCTAGACAAAACTCTAGTAGGAAGCTTGCAGTTGTGAGCAGGGAACAGCTGCAGGAGGTTCGGTTAGGGCACCCCTCCTGTGGACTTGAATGGCAGGAAGAGCAGGATGTCTTAGGCAGAAAGGAAAGCCCTGGTGGGGCTTGCTAGTAGAGATCCACCAGGGCTAACCTTGGGTAAGTTTGAATAGACAGCGGGAAGAGCTTTGAGTAGAGTTTTGCATTAACACTGGGACAAGATAACCTTGGATAAGGACCCCAGGGTTGGAGAGAAGAGTATAATGTGTAGAGACCTGGAGCGGAGCCCACATGTGAGGACACAGGGTGGGGAGGTAGGTCCAAGACCATCTTGAAAGTTTTGAACTTGGGGGTCAAAGCAACGAATTCAATTTGGAGGAGATGGCTTGAGATGACAGTCTTGGGTCTAGTCGGTAAGAATGGCCCAGAAGGATGAGAATGTGGTAAAAGCCAAGTTTAGAGTTGGCTTCATCCTGTGAGGTTACAACTGAAATCCTGGCAGTGGATGATAGGGGCTGGGGGCAGAAGGAAGAGACAGAAAGGGAAGGCCACAGAAGACATGGCCTTGTGAAATAGCTTGGTTATGGGTGAGGAGGTGAGGTACTGCTGGTGAAGGAGGCTGTGGGAAGGAATGAGTTCAGAAGTCAGGAGGTGGAATTTCAAAGGAGGTGGAGTGAGCTAGAAATCGCTCCGAACACTGGCCATTTAGCATGTTGCCGTTTCTTTAGTATTTTGGCCACAGGGTAGATTTCAACTTTTGCCTTTTTTCTCTACTTCCTGTCAGTGCAGTTTACGTGTGATTTTTTTTAAAAAAGGGCTGACTTACGAAGGTGCCATGGTTCAATTGAGAGCATTTTGATTTTATGATAATGTGAAAGGGATGTGCATTCAGTGGAAGCCAGACTTGGGATTTTGAGTATGAGTCTTTTCGTGGCTATGGCCACAGGGACCATAGCTCCCTATGAACTTGACTCTACACAGTGTGCTGCCTGCTGAGCCTAGATCTGGGATAAGGCAGGTGCTGTAAGTGTACTTTTGTTTTAATGATAATTTTAATGATAATATTGTGATGCAGTCACATCTGAAGTCAAGGGGCATCTGAACCCATGGATAGGAATGGTAACTAAAATACAATAAACATGAGGTTCTCCCTCTTCCTCTTCTCCATCCCCCATCCCCTTTCTCTCATATCACTGTGCAGTTCAGACTGGCTGTGAATTCATCATGTAGCCCAGGCTAGCCTTGAATTCATGGTCCTCCTGCTTCCATTTCCCAAGTACTGCTGTGTGCCACTGTGCCTGGCTCAGAGCATACAGTTAATACCAATACAGACAGGATGCTCTGAGGGGCTCGTAGATTTCACTCCGGGGTTCTCTACACCCTTGCCCCTCTGGGTCCTTGTCTGGGCTCTCCTCTTTCAGACCTTTAACAGTTTTGACCTGGCTGGCTTCCTTGTTGGCCTCACCGGAGGATGCCTGCTTTTACAGCTAGCTTTTGGGTCAGGACAAGGTCCTGCCTGGTTTTTCTTTTTCTTTGACTAACATGGCTGCTTAATCTGCTCAGGGTCATTGGGAATCAGGACACTTCTCGGCTCAGACCAAGAGCACAAGGACAGATAAAGGAGACCCCATCAGAACTAGGGATGTGGCTCAGTGGTGGTGCACTATGCCATCCAGGGCAGAGTTGTGGAGCATGAGCTGAGGCTGCTGGGAGAAGTGGGGAAGTGTTCTGTCTCACAGTCACATATGACCCAGTGTGCAGATGGGGAAGTCTGGACCGAAGCGTGGTCCCTGGCAAGGAGGAAAGGGTGCTGGTGGCCGTTGACATATTTTACTCATTGTCCTCAGGCAGGTCTGGCCAGAGTGACTGCAAGGGTCACAGAGGATGGAACAAATGGAATCCCAGCCTCCTCTCTGAGGTACTTGACCTCCCCTTTCCTTTCCCCTTGCTTGATGGCTGGTCCTACCTCCTACTCTGCTCTCAGGTCCAGGTGACGAGATCACACAGAAGCAGAGGTCTTGATGTGCCCCTGGCTTGCTACCCTCGGTGAGATGGAGACTGGCTCTGCCATTCTGAGAGTCCTGTCTTGTGGTCCATTTAGAATGAGTCCTCTGGTCAGGGTTGCCATTCTCTCCATGCCTCCTTTCCTTATCGGCTCTTTTGTCTTATAACTGGCCATGTTTTCTCTTCCTTTTTCCTCCAATAAAAGTTCCAAACCAGGGCTGGAGAGATGGCTCACAGGTTAAAAGCATTTGGTGCTCTTCCAGAGGAATGAAGTTTGACTCCCAGCAACCTTGTCCAGTGGCTCACAACTGCCTGTAACTCCACCTCCAGTGGATCTGATGCTCTCTTCTGGTCTCTGGAAGCACCCACACCCACACATATAGCACCCACCTACACACATATAGCATCCAATCACACATGTAGTACACACACAAAAAAAAAAGAAAAAGAAAGATCTTTTTTTAAAGATGTATTTATTTTATGTATGTAAGTGCTCTGTTGACTTTACACCAGAAGAGGGCGCCAGACCTCATTATAGATGGTTGTGAGCCACCATGCGGTTGCTGGGAATTGAACTCAGGACCTCTGGAAGAGCAGCCAGTGCTCTTAACTGCTGAGCTGTCTCTCCAGCTTCAGAAAAACAAATCTTAAATTAAAAAAAAAAGTCCTAAACCAGAGTGTTGATTTCAGCCATTCAAGTACAAGGAGGAAAAAAAATCACCATGGAAAAGAACAAACATTAAAGTTGATTGATTTTGTTTAAATTCATGTCTACAAGAGAGCGGGTTCTGATAACTTACTTTTCATGATGGCTTTTCAGTCACTGTGTTTTCTTCAAACTGTTGGCTCAATTCTACCAGACATCTACTATTTCCTTGAAGGCAACCAAATCTATTGTTGATGATGTTGCAAATACACAGTTGTGTCCAAGTAAGCATTGCCCAATCTTCAGACTAAACTATTGTAAGACTAACAATGGGCTACCTCTTTCTCCTGAACCTGTTTCCACTGTAACGATTTGTCTCTTACGTCATCCGGGTGTTGCAACATTCTCCTCCTGCTTCCATTTTTTATTTACTTAATTTTTTGTTGTATGTATTCACTTATGATGTATGTGTGGTGGGGTGTAGGTGTGAACCATGGCATGCATGTGGAGGCCAGAAGACTACTTGGTGGAGTCCTTTCTACTTTTATGTGGGTTCTGAGGACTGGACTGAGTCCAGGTCAAGCAAGTACCTTTACCCATCCAGGCATCTCACTGGCCTTCATGGATCTTTTTTTTTTTTTTTTTAAACATAATCTTGGTGACCAGGTAATACTTTAGGTATCCACTCCCTAACATTAGATGCACAAAATTTGGATTCTAAATCCTGTTGCTAATGAATACTATGACCCTAGGTAAAAATATTTGCCTTGCTGGGTGGTGGTGGTGCATGCCTTTAATCCCAGCACTTGAGAGGCAGAGGCAGGTGATCTCTGTGAGTTCGAGGCCAGCCTGGTCTACAAAGCGAGTTCCAGGACAGCCAGAGCTGTTGCACAGAGAAACCTTATCTTGAAAAAAAAAAAAAAAAAGGAAAGAAGAAAAAAAAAGAAAAAAACAATTTTTGTCTTCATGGCCCAATATTCTAATCTCTGAATGAAGGGAATGAGGAGTTTACATATTAATAATGTGCTAATAAACTTCGTTGCCATCAGTTCTAGTAGATGGGAGATACAAGCTCAGCTGGCGTTTGTCAGTGTCTGAGAGGTAAATCATTAAATCATTTCACATTGCCAACTTCAGCACCAGTGTCCAGCAACATTCCTCATTTCCTGAAATGTTAACAATGGGCTTTGTATGGGCGGCCCTGGATGGAGAAAACAATACACATTATGTCAAGCCTGAAAGTGTTATTATCTTGAGACAGAGTCTTGTGTAGCCCAGGTTGGCCTCAAACTCACTGTAGCCAAAGATAACCTTCTGCCTCCATCTCCTGGGTATGGGGATTACACCACCATACTTGGTCTTGGCAGTGCTGGGGATTGAACCCAGGGCTTTCTTCTGATAGGCAAGCACTCTACCGGCTGAGCCAATTCCCTATGCTGAATCTTGAAAGTCTGCTGTATTTTAAATCTTAAATCCCATTCAACCCTAAAAGACCAAAATCCTGTGATTCTGATACTGGGTCAGTATACACCTGAAACTTAGCTCACAACACTTGGGGCCTCAGCATCCTGATTCCAGCTGGCTATGGTCCAGATTGCAATAACCTCCCATCTTGTGTGGCGACACTGGTCTGATGTTCTGAAAGGACAGTGACTTTGAGTTGAGACCTTCAGCTTTGCGCTGCTCTGAGGGAGAGCTGCTCAGCCTTCTCTGTGGGTCAGACAGGCCATGAGTCATCCTGTGTCATTCCAGCCACTGTTTCCCAGGTGCTGGGAAGCAAGGAGGCCAGAGAGCATGAAACCAGCAGAGGAAAAACAGGGAGGAGGAGAAAGGGCCCCTCCTTGGGCAGGGCCTTCTAGGCAGGTGTGAGTCACTGTTCACTGTCCTGCCTACCACACCTCTGAATGTCAGTCAGGTGGAGAATTCGCCTAGACCAAGCACCCTTGATCAAGTCAGAACAGGTTTCCTAAAGATTGGGCCCATTAAGACTAATAGACTCAGAATAGGCCAATCTTTTCTGAAATGTGCTTTCTTTCTGTTCTATTTGTACTGAGAGCTGAAAGTATAGGGGAGAGAGAGAGGGAGGGAAGGGGGAGGGAGAGGGAGAGAGGGAGAGGGGAAAGGGGGAGGGAGAGGGAGGGAGAGGGAGAGGGGAAAGGGGGAGGGAGAGGGAGGGAGGGGAGGGAGGGAGAGGGAGAGGGGGAGAGGGGAAAGGGGGAGGGAGGGAGAGGGAGAGAGGGAGAGGGGAAAGGGGGAGGGAGAGGGAGGGAGGGCAGGGAGGGAGAGGGAGGGAGAGGGGAAGAGGGAGAGGAAGAGAGAGAGAGAGAGAGAGAGAGAGAGAGAGAGAGAGAGAGAGAGAGAGAGAGAGAGAGAGAAACAAGCATATTTTGCCTGTATCTAGGAGACTGGAGGAATGGTAGAGAAAAGGGCTGGACTCACAGAGTGTCTTCCTAACCTTCCTGACCAGATTGTTAAAGAACTAGTGAGCTGAGATCAGTGAGGAATGTCTGACATGGTTACTTACAACTTAACCATACTGCAGTCAAGATCTGTCCATTGTGAGTGTCCGTGTGCACAACACTGTTACTGAATTATGGGACGATCTAGCATGGGTTTATAGGTGCACTTGAAATCCTGAGGGACACAGCTCACTCACATCAGGATGGATACTATCCAAGACAAAAAAAAATAAAATAAAATAAACAGAAAAGAACAGGTGTGGGCAAAAATTCAGAGAAATTGGAAGCCCTTAGGACCATTCTTGGGGAATATAAAATGGTTTAGCCATTTTAGGAGGCAAAATGTCAGTCTTTCAAAAAAGTAAACATAGAATTATATGACCCAGCAATTCCACTTCTGGGTATACACTGAAAGAATTGGAAACAGGGTTTGTGTGTGTGTGTGTGTGTGTGTGTGCGCGCGCGCGCGCACATGTGTAGACACGTGCATGGTGAATGTGTTGAAGTCAGAGAAGAACAAGAATTAGGCCTCAAAAGGGTCCCTCTTCTTGTTCACTGCTGTCTATACCAGGTTAGCTGGCCCTCAGGTTTCGGGTGATTCTCCTTTATCTGCTTCCCATTGCCCTAGAGGCATTCTGGGGTTACAGATAAGAGTGCTACTGCATCCATCTTTCACATAGGCCCTGGGGATCGAAACTCTGCTCATTAGGTTTACCCACTGAGTCATTGCCACAGCCTAGAAGTAGGGTCTCAGAGAAATATTTGCACACCCAGGTTCATTCCAGCCCAGCGGTGACGGTACCCCAAATGCCCACTGATGGTGATTAAGTAAGCTGTGCTATATCGTATAATGGAATAGTATTTGGCTTTGGAAGAGAAGGGAATTCTGACACAGGCTGAAAGATGGGTGAGCCTTGAGGACATTATACGAATTGAAAGAGGCCAATCACAACGCACAACTACTGCGTGATTCCACTTACTTGAGTTTCCTAGAATAGTCAAAGTTTATAAGGACAGAAATGGGAACATGGTCCTCAGAGACAAAAGAAGGCAACTGTCTTCCTTTTCTTAATGACTACAGTGTTTCAGTTTTGCAAGATGAAGAGGAATCTGTGGGTGGATGGTGGCGTTGGTGGGGCAACACAACAAATGTATGTAATATTGCTGAACTGGATACTTAAAGTGATTTAGATGGCCAATGTGATGCTACGCATATCTCCCTGTAATTTGAAAAACAATTCTATATGCACAACAATGACCAAAAATCTTGGGGGCAAGATTACCATGACCTGGATTTTAAGGTTTTACAATAAATATGACTTTGACCAAGGAATGGGACTAGTGTGAGTCTGTTTTGTCCTCTCAGAGACAGTGATGACAATCGGTCCCTAAGGCTAGCCTAAGGTTTAAGCGAGACAGTACAGGTAAGGCTGCTGATATGCTTTTGGCATACAACAGGTGCTCAATAAGTGTTAGCTATCGCTATTACTGAAACATGCTATTCTTGGACTTCTACAGACAAAGATCAGAAGAAGCTGGCCATGGGCAGTCTTATCTAAAGCTGTCTTTTTTGACTTGGTTCAAAAGGGGGAAAATGAACTTTTCACCATTCATATTCACATCCAGAAATGAATGTATCATTAGACTGTAATCATATACGTGGGGTAAAGACTAGCTAAGCGCTCTAGTTAGCATTTTTAAGTTTATTTTTCCCCATGCTGAGAACAGAAGCCAACATCTTGCATGTGGTAGGTCAGTGCTCTAACCACTGAACTCCACCTCCAGCCCGAGTCAGCATTCTTAATTTGTTGTTTCTGCTCATCGAGCAGAGTCTCCCTTTGCCTCTAGGCCGGCTGCATTTAGAAGTGGTTTAGGTTTATCAGCACCATCAGATTACACTTTCGTTTTCTCTGAGGAACCACTAGACTGGTGTCTGAAGTGTGCGGTCCGCATAAGCTTTAGGGGAAAGCCCACAGGCCCCAAGCCAAGTCTGTTACTCAGGCAGCAGAGGTGGCAGGGCAGATCTCAACCCCACCCAGAATCCTCATCTGCACACCGGTCCCCTCAGGTTCCCCTGTGCTCAGCTGCCGACACACAGCGCTTTTGGAGCTTCCTGGGCAAGCTCAGCCTCTCTCAGTGATGTTCAAAAGACAAGGACAGGGAGAAAGCCTAGACTTTATACAAGATCCCAGTATTTAGCGATGAAATAGGCAAAAAGTGAAAACGTTCTGCAAAAAAGATTTGCAGCCAGGCGGTGGTGGCGCACGCCTTTAATCCCAGCACTTGGGAGGCAGAGGCAGGCAGATCTCTGTGAGTTCGAGGCCAGCCTGGGCTACCAAGTGCCAGGAAAAGGCGCAAAGCTACACAGAGAAACCCTGTCTCGAAAAACCAAAAAAAAAAAAAAAAGATTGGCAGAGCAGGGGTTCTCAGATGGGGATGGCTTGCCCCCACTGCGGCCTGGGAGTCACACGCAGGACAGTCTTGGTTGTCACAGGCTTGAGTCCAGTGGTTGGAGGCCAGGGATCGTGCAGAGATTCTAAATCCCTAGGATGTGTCATTCACAATGACAGTTGTCCATCCCACAAAGCCAGCTGCTCTGAGGTTAAGAACTCTTGTCCCAGAACAACCAGGAAGAATAGAAATCAATCATTTTCTCCCTGAAAAAAGGGTGAGAGAGAGAGCTGTTATAAATGGCATGATTAGAGGGGAGGCCCGAAGGAAAAATTTGAGAATAAAAAAATCATCTCTTACGTTTTATTTATATTCATGAATGTGTGTGTAGTCACATGCCTACACCTGACCAAGCCTTCATTAACTTATTCATTATTATTATTATTATTATTATTATTATTATTATTATTATTTTTGGTTTTTCGAGACAGGGTTTCTCTGTGTAGCTTTGCACCTTTCCTGGAACTCACTCGAACTCACAGAGATCCGTCTGGCTCTGCCTCCCGAGTGCTGGGATTAAAGGCGTGCGCCACCACCGCCCGGCAACTTATTCATTTATTATTGTTATTGTTTTCGTTTGTTTGCTTATTTGTTTTGAGGTAGGGTTTTGCTCTGTAGCCCAAGCTAGCCTCAAACTCACCATGAGCCTCTTGTCTTAGCTCCCTGAGTGCTGAGACTACAGGCATGGTCCACCACACCTAGTGTCATATATGTGACTACTATTTGTTCGGTAGCATATTTCTTTTGGAAACGTGTAACACTAGATTTGGTAAAGCCAGGTAGCTTACACTATGTGTTCTGGCTCATGCCCCAGTCCCAGCACCTGGGAAGCTGAGGCAAGATTACCATGACCTGGGTACACAGTGAATTCCTGGCCAGTCTGGAAACCTTGTCTAAAACCAAACCAAACCAAACCTTTTTTTTTTTAGAGAGGCTGTTTTAGTGATACCTTCGCCAGCACCAGTCTGAACTTGTTTCCTATCTTGTTCCACTTTCAGGAGGAATTTGTCCAAACATGAAATCCTTTTAAGCTGCACAGTGGGTTACCCCTGGGAAACAGCTTTACGAGGCACAGATTAAAGTGGGAAAGGGTTTGGGAAAGCTGCAGTGAGTGATCTGTGGAGGACTCTGAGAGCATAAGAGCCTCCCTGTGTCCTGGGACCCTAAACCTCTGCTGTATGTTCATGGAGAGCAACCTCAGCAGAAGACGTGGCCAAACAGCCACAGACCTGTTCTTCTCATCCGAGAAATAAGGGTAACATGAGAATGTCCTTTACCTGGTTGGTGGGTAGCTCACATGGGAAAGCAAGTCCTCGGGAAATGTTAGCTGTTCCAGCTGGGATATAAAAGCCTTGTCGTTCGCTACTGACTTGGGGGGGGGGCTCCCACCAGCACAGTTTTGAACCAGGCTTCTCACTGAAGCCCAGCCCATGGAGAATCTCCAACAGTTTATCCGCTCGCCATTTGCACCTGACTTTCAAAGCCGATAAGTTGGCAAAAACAGCTGTCAGCTGTCAGCACCCAAGGGGTGTATCAGGAATCTTTTGGGTTACTTTCTCTTCACACCTTCTCTATGGACCTCGTGGTATCAACTGATGATGGCAATCCAATACAAAGAACATTCAAATTCAGAACTACTTCTGTTAGAGTCGGCCACAGGTGGACTGACAGAGATTGCCAGGAATCTCATCTTCCTCGGTTACCTATCTGATACCAACTTTGCTGAGCCTGGCAAGCTCAGCCAGGCTTGCGACACCTCTCTCTCTGCTTGTGAAATAGGCCACAACTATGCCACCGAGCTTTTAGGCTGCAGCACAAACATGCTCTCCTGCCCTGCAGGCCAGTGGGTGCAGAGATGCCTTTGACAGGCAATCCATATGGTTTGGGTTACAAGTACCTCTTTAAAAACGGCAGTGTGAGGAATAGGTTCCCAAGAGCCAGTCAAAGAACGGGGACAGTCCCTGCTCCCATTACATGGAGTCCCACAAATAGAACAAGCTACACAACTGTCTCATACATGCAGAGGGCCTAGGTCTGTCCCATGCAGCCTCTCTGGTTGTTGGTGTAGACCGTGTGAGTTCCCATGAGCCAGGCTAGCCATTTCTGTGGGGTTTCCTGTGATGTCCCTGATATCCTGGCTCCTACAATCTCTCCTCTCTCTCCTCAGCAGGGTTCCTGAGGTCAGCCCAAGGTTTGGCCATGGGTCCCTGAATCTGCCTCCGTCAGTCACTGGATGAAGAGTCTCTGATGACAACCGGGGTAGTCACCAATCCTCTCATATGGCATGGTCAGGCTGTGCACCCACTGCTGCCAGGAGTCTTAGCTGGGGCCATCCTTGTAGACTCGTGGAAGTTTCCCTTGCATCCAGCTTCTACCCAACCCAGTAAGGCCCCCCTTTCCAGTCCTCTCTCTCAGCACTGTCCCCCTCCACCCACCATCCAACCCAATACTTCAAGTTCCCATGCCCACCCACCCCCTGTCCACTTAGGAGATCTCTATTTCCCCTTCCCAGGGAGATCCATGCATCCCCGCCCTCATTGGGCCCTCCTTGTTACTTAGCCTCTCTGGGTCTATGGGTTGTAGCATGATTATCCTTTACTTTACAGTTAATATCCACTTAGTAGTGAGCACATACCATGTTTGTCTTTCTGGAGCTGGGTTACCTCACTCAGGATGGTATTTTCTAGTTCCATACATTTGCCTTCAAATTTCCTACTGTCATTGTTTTTGACAGCCGAGTAATACTCCATTGTGTATATGTACCACATTTTCTTTATCCATTCTTCAGTCCAGGGGCATCTAGGTTGTTTCCAGGTTCTGGCTATTACAAACAAAGCTGCTATGAACATAGTTGAGCACGTGTCCTTGTGGTATGATTGAGCATCCTTTGGGTATTTGCCCTTGCCCAGACTGAATACAAGGAGAGCTGCTTAGTCTTAAGGCAGCTTGATGGTCCATGCTTTACACAGGAGAGGCCTGTCTTTTTCTCAGTGAATGTGGAGGAGGGGTGGATTGGAAGGGGCCAGAAGGGAGGAGGGGGAAGGAAGAGGAGAAGAGGAGGGAGGAGAGGCTGAGGTCAGGATGTAAAATAAATAAATAAAATAAAAAATTTTAAAAGGGCAGTGTGGACTTTTCCTTATTAAAAGTGATAGTTGCTGAGTGTGGTGGCATATGCCTGTAGTCCCAGCTACCAGGAGGCTGAGGTAGAAGGATTGCAAGTTTAAAATTAGCCTGGGCAATGCAGCTGGACCCTGTCTCAAAATGAAATGAAGTAAAATAAATATGAGTGGCAGGAGCTTATCTCAGGGGTAGGATTCTTAGCTAACATGAGAGAGGCCCTGAGTTAAGTCAAATTAGCCTGATAAATTTCTTCCCATTTTCTGAAATGAAATTATCTGCTGGACACATGGGTCTAATTGTTCACTGTAACTACACACTAAGGGGTGGGGATACCCAGATAGGCTCCATGTTTTTGTTTGTTTACGATTTGTGTGACGGTGTGGTACACACGACTTATTTCTAAGGGAAGAAGGGTTTACTGAGCCTCACAGTTTGAGGGGTACCATCTGTCAAGGCCGAAAGGGGTGGCGGTAGATGACTCTGTGACAGCTGGTGGCTGGGTCTGTAGAGCATGCAGCAGCTGGTTACGTCACATCTGCAGTCAAGAAGACAATGTTCTTGTTAAATGACGTTAAATGCAAATCCTTTCTCTTTCTGGTTTGCTCATATTCACTAGGGAAAATGGACTGATGACCATCCCACTGATGGTCACATTCTCCATTATAATCTGCACACAGCTTTTGGTCTGTGCTCCAGAGGTCTTCCGCTGAGTTTATTGGTCTTTTAAAAATAAGGTTCTGTGGTAGAAATTGGTTCAGATAGGTAGAGTCCCTTCCAATGGAGTTATCAGTTCTCGCTTTTTGTGACAGGGTCTTGCTAAGTAGTCTAGGCTGGCCTTGAACTTGCAACTCTTCTGCCTCAGTCTGCAGCATGCTGAGATTACTCCAGAGCATGAGCCAGCACATCATTACTATCACAATACCCTTGAGGATGGGGCATCCTGGGGTTAGGAGGACAGCTGAACAGCTCCAGAGAACCACTTGCACTCCTATAAGCTAATCGGCTTCGCTGACTGTCCCTTGTTGGACAGTTTTATGTCAAATGCTCATCATTTCTGCAGCTTGCCCTTCCCTTTTCATTCATCTAACAGAGGGATCATCACCAGGCAGTTCTTCCTATGACCACTACTGAATACTGAAAGCTTTGGGGATTTTGGGGATTTGGAGAGGAGGGCCCGTAAGAAAGCTCAGCCCATAAAGGCACTCGCCAACAAGCTTGATGACCTGAGTCCAGTCCCTGGGGCTCACATGATAGAAGGAGAGATGCAATTATACAAGCTGTCCTCTGACCTCCGCATGTATGATATGGAGGGGCATGCTCCTCCCCTCATCAACACTCAATCAGAAAATGCGATGACTTCCCACAGGAGACGATTCTGGACTAGGAATGTGTGGGTTAGGAAGCCCATGAATAATGGTTCTCATGCATAAGCATCACCTAGGGAGATTTGATGAGGTCCTGTGTCCAGGCTGCACTCTGGACCAGGTGATTCAGCATCTCTGAGGAGATGACACAGCTGTGTGCTTTTTAAAGCTGCCTGAGCAATGCCAGTGTAAAGCTGGGGTCAGCCAGGCCTCCGAGCAATGTCTGCCATCAAATAGGCTGTGTGGTGGAAACTTCCGGGAGATTTTGTGAATGAATTAAACTGCACAAGCCTCACTCCAGAACAGATGAGCGAGAATCTTTGGGACAGGGGTCTGGGCCACTGGAGTTTTCCAAAGCTCTTCCTTTTGGTGAAATTATTAAGGCCACTCCATGTAGTTAAAAGGGAGGTTTATTTTGTGGGGTAACTCACAAGTGAAGGGATAGGTAACGGGTCTGAGAAAGGTGTGGCGCAGTCCGGTGGTGTTCTCTGGAGAACTCTGCTCAGTCTACCTCCAGAGTCCAGGGTCCAGGAACCAAGAGAGCCCGTGCACCTGGATCTCGGGTCTTCAGGGTCCTCTCTCGGCCCCGCCTTGTAGGCGTGACCGTTACCGAAGCTTCAATGGGGGTTGGAACTTCCAGATCAAAGCTGGACTGGCTACCCACTACATCTTCCAGACGATCTGAAAAGCACCATTTGTTGGAAATCATGACTATATGCACTCTTAGATTGAAGCCGTGTCCATCTCTTTGACCCTGATCCACACATGGCTGTGTAAGATGGGTTACTTCCATCAGGACACATGGAAAAATGGAGGCAGTATGGCCGAGAAGCTGTAGAAGCTGAAGGTATGGGCCACACTGAGGCTTTGTCACCTGGTACTTTCTGTCATGTCCGACAAGACACATCCCTCTTGCGGTGAGAGTTCTGCTCACCAAACTGCGATCCTGTCCTCTTCCCACCACACAGTGTTTCTTAGCACTTTTTCCTTCAATTAATATTTTTCTGGCTTTTGTTTGTTGATCTAAAGTGGGCCTAATGATTCAGGTGTCTCTTAAAAGTGTCTACGTCGATACAGATGCGGGTAGTTTTTCATGCAAGTACTGAAAATGTAAAAAGCTAAGCAACTGTTAATTACTTCACCATTGTCCTATTGACTTTTCAGCTCACAAACTGAGAACAGCGTGCTCTTTAAAAAAGGCTTTTTGTGCTAGGGAGACGGCTCTGTTGGTATGGCACTTACATTGCAAGCACCAAGTTTGATCTCTGCAACTCGTGTCCAAGTGTTGGGCTTACAAAAATGGGCCACCATGACCATCAGTGAGGTGGTAGAGACAGGCACACTCCTGGACTTGCTGGCTAGCCAGCCTTGCCTACTTGGCAAATTCCAGGCCAGTGAGAGACCCTGTCAAGAACAGAAAAAAGATAAAACTGAAAAAGGTAGGTGACGCCTGAGGAATGACAGCTGAGGTTGTCTTCTGGCCTCCACAGACATGCACATGCACATAAATGCACGTGAGCACACACACACAAAGAAACTTTTAAATGTCATCATCTTAAAATAATGGTAATTTTTTATGTTTAATTTTTTCCCTGAGGGTTGGTGAGATGGCTCATAGTGTAAGAACACTAGTTCTGCAATTCTGAGGACCTGCGTTCAAACCCCCTAGCACACATGTAAAAAGTTGAGTGTGGCTATGCACAACTGTAAACCCAGGACTGAGGTGCAGAGACAGGAGAACCCCAATAGCTTGGTGGCTAGTCAGCATAGCCAAACTGGTGTGCTTCAGTGAGACTGTGTCAAGACAATAATGGCTCACAGAGGATTCGTACAGGAAAGCACTCTGTCCTTCTCTGACTATTATATGGGCACACGCAGGCAGACACGTCCATACACTCACTCATGTGCACGCACGCCCTCCCCTACTTATAATTCATGATTTCGTATCATATGCACCTGCTCAGCATGTCCAGTCTTTCACAACACATCACTTAAGGCACGAGGAAAGCCGGACCACCCCAAACAAGGATGCTATTGGGGATACTCCAGAGAGCTCAGATCAGGAAGCAGTTTTAGAAATAATTCTACCAGAAGACAACAGAACAAGACTAAGCGTGTGAAATGTTCACAGCAAGGCAGGTACAGAACTGTGGCTTCACATGGACACTGGATGACGTGTCTTGCTATAGGATAGTCTTTTGACGGTTTCTACCTGTATCAAATGTATACGAATCTGACTCCAAGGGGTGGTGTGGCTCAATGCTTTGTCCTCAGGATGCCCTGGTTCCACCCTCAGCATCAAACCCACCCTCTGCATATATGAAATAGTTACCATCTGGCTCTACAAGAAGATGATACTGAGATAACTCTGAGACTCAGTCCTGGCTGCTAATCAGATTTGGCTTCGTGCTCTCCTGCCCTACCACAGGCTGGTCTCTCCTCGTCTGAGCAGCTTGCTCTTCCATGGGTGAATCTTTTTTTGTTTTGTTTTGTTTGTTTGTTTGTTTGTTTCTTGAGACAGGGTTTCTCTGTGTGGTTTTGGTGCCTGTCCTGAATCTCACTCTGTAGACCAGGCTGGCCTCGAACTCATAGAAATCCACCTGCCTCTGCCTCCCGAGTGCTGGGATTAAAGGCGTGCGCCACCACCGCCCGGCCAATGGGCGAATCTTTAATTTCTGGATCAAACAAGTGGACTCTTTTCCTCCTGCTTCCTTCTGCAATTTCCTGCTGTTTTTTTTATTTGTTTGCTTTTGCTTGCTGGCTGGCTGATTGGTTGGCTTCTAGATGACTTTTGCTATTTCACGAACAGGCTTTGGTGAGAGATCACCAACCTTCCTTTGGGCTCTCCCATGAGAGAGAGGAGATGCCCCATTTCCTAGGCATTTTGTCAGGATATGGAAGGCAAAAGTGTTTGTGGGGATGGGTCAGTGCATGTCTGGGCTGACTGCTGCTGCGGCACCTACCATGGCTAAGCTGATGACAAAGACTGTTTTCAAACTTAAGTGTACCAGATCTTGTGTGTGTGTGTGTGTGTGTGTGTGTGTGTGTGTGTGTGTGTGTGTGTGTGTAAGCCAGAGATCAACCTTGGGTATCATTCCTAAGGAGTCATTCTCCTTGTGTATTAAAACAGGGTCTCTAATTAGCCTAGATCTTGTTGAGTAGGCTAGCCTGTTTCGGCAAGTTCCAGAGATCTGCCTATCTCTTAGCACTGGGATTACAAGCTTCTGCCACTATGCCCATCTGTTTATTTATTTGTTTTTTGTTTGTTTGTTTTATCACTTGGGTTCTGAGGATGGAACTCAGATCCTCATCCTTCCTCAGCAAGCACTTTACTGATCGATCCAGTTCCATAGCTGTAGAAATCCTTTCATATATGACATCTTGCAGAAATCCTGATGTTTCATAGGACTGACTGGAAGTGGCTGTGATTGTCGAAGTGGTAGTGAGCTTTGCAGAAATATCAGTGAGCTTTGCTGATAAACTTGCCTCAAATACCTTGCTAGGCCATCACGTAAGTCTGACTTAGCTTTGACTGTGAAAGATGATCAGCCGGGCAGTGGTGGCACACGCCTTTAATACCAAAAAAAAAAAAAAAAAGAAAAAGAAAAAGAAAAAAGAAAAAAAAAGAAAGAAAAGAAAGAAGAGGATAAAAGGTAGAACCACTGATCCCGTTTCCCATTCTTAAAGAAAGCTGGATGAAAGGGTAGATACTGACGGCATGTTCCCAGGAACCTGCAGCTCCCATAGTCCTGATGTATGTCAGTGGAGGAGGGGAATCCCTGGGTGAAATGAGAAAGAAGTCAAGCCTGAAGTCTGACCAGAGAAGAATGTGGGGCCCCTCTGCTGCCTCCATCCACCAGAGATGGACAGAAGGGTCATTTCCTCCTAGGTGAGAATATGGCTGTAACACAGGTATAGTAGATTCCATCACTCCCAATGACCGATCAAGAACTGTCAGTCAGCATTCTGTTGTTGTAACAGAATCCCTGGGCTCAGTGGCCTATCTGGAGGAAAGGCTGAATTCAGGAGTGTCACTCATGGTCTCTAGTCTTATTGGGGACATTTGGCAGCACAAGTCATGGTGGTGGAAGAGAGATGGTCATCTTAGGGCAGCCAGGAAGCAAAGAGAAGGAGGAAGGGATGGGGGTTCCCTTCGAGGACACACCCCAGGGACCTAACTTCCTTCCCCCAACTTCCCATAGTGTTGCAGGTGGGAGACTAAGCCCATAACGCACTGGCATTTGTAAGATTCACACCCCAAACGGTAGCAAGTGCTACTACCTGAGTCCGTCAGTGAATGCTGACTGAACAGTCCCTACCAGGTGACCCATGACCTTGGTTAATGACCACTAATCTGGACTCATTGTTTACCAGCAGCTTCATAAGGCCTTTAACGACTTCAGTGAAGAAAACAATTAGGAAAGTACAGCCTAGATGACCCGGTGACCTGCTGAGAGTCTGGACTTTTATCTGGCCGATCGGTTTGGGATCTGAAGTAAGTGTCGCCAATATTTCTTTTAATTATATCAGACTAGTGTCTCATCCCTGTGGGAAATTCCAAATGCTTGACTCAGTAGGCTCTTCATGTATGCTATCCATCAGCTGCACTTCTTAAGGAACATATGCATGTGTTTTGAAATTGTTTGTGCTCGTGTGGAGATTTCTATATAGGCATTTAAAGTAAATTCTCATTGAAGTTTAACATACATTGATTAATAGACACAAACGATAAGCACATCATTGGTCGATTTTTCACTCTCATGGATGTGCCATGTCCCTAAGTCAAGAAATAAAATTACCATCACTCCAGAAGCCCCTCTTTGTCCCTCTCTGTCACCATCTACCCAAAGTACCCCAATTCAAATTCTAACACCATATGCTAATGTTCTCTGCCTTTGTGGGTTTCTGTTATAACAGTCAGCCACTTTAAATACATTTCCATAGACAGAGAACACGCTTGCTAATATTTCACCTCAGCAACAATAATAAATGGCTCTTTCCTTGCCCTCTTCTTCAACGCCCCAACATGAACTGGACAAGTTTAATAGAGCATTATAGAGTTCAAAGACTACAGATGGTTTGTTTGTTAGCTTTCTGTTACTGTAACAAGTTCCCAAGACACTCAGCTTATAAAGAGGAAAGGTCTGTTTGAGGTGGGAATTTTGGAAGCGTTAGTCCCTGGTCAGGTGGTCTTTTTGTTTTGAGGCCTGTGTTAGGTATACTGTCAAAGTGGGGAATTTGTGGTAGATGCAAGCCACCCACCTCATAGTTGGGGGTGGGATAGAGGTGGAGTGGGGTGGGGTGGGATGGGATGAAGTTGGGGTGGGGTGGGGGTGGGAGTGAAATCTTCTTCAAAGGCATACCTCCAATGATCCAACGATCAGAAGACCTCTCACTTGGCCCTACCCTTTAAAGCATTCACCATCTCCCAACAGCACAAAGCTGAGCCTCTGGATCTGTGATCTAGATCTAAGCTACAGCAGATGGAACCAGCCTTGTTATTTAGCCATTTGACCATGAATCTGAACATGTCTTTGATGACTGATACATTTCAATGACACTTCTGCATCAAATTTAAGCCAAGTATATTTGCATATGCTAGACACTTGTGGAATGTGCACACACATGTGACTTCCTTTTCTCCACCTTGGTTTCTCTCTTTTTTTTCCTTCCTATTTTCAGGAGACATCTTTACTTTGAGCTTCTTGTGCATACCTTCCTTAGTAAGCCTTGCTCTCCAGAGTGGATCATGCTCCCACCTCCACCCCCACCTCCATCCCCGGACTGCCCAGAGTGACTTACTGTTTATTACTCAAAAGTATCACAGCCATCAGGAGTTCCCTTGTATTACTATTTCCTCCTTCTCTTATTCTAGACAAAATCTTATTATGTTGCCCAGGTTGACTTGGAACTTGGGGTTCTCTTGCCTCTCCTCCCCTTACTTCTTCTATTAATGCAAAAAGCACAGGAATGTAGGTTGGAAAGAGACAGTGGACAGTAAAAGAGAGGGTTAGGAACCAGGAGGGCAAATTGGTGTGTAGGCTAGGGAGGAGACCCTGTCTTAAAAGACAAAAATACTCAAAAACAACAGAAGGATTAAATGCATGGATTTTCATTATTTGCATGAAATTTTATCTTAGGGTTTTTCTCTTCCTCCTCTCTTCATCCCTCTGTCCTCCCCTCCCTCCTTTTTGGTGGCTGGGGATCAAACCCAGGGCCCTGAACATGCTGAGCACATGCTTTACCACTGAGCTGCATCCCCAGCTCTCTGTCAGCTGGAGTTTTTCTTGCATGAGGGTGAGTATCTGTGTCTCTACATGTGTTTGTGAAGTGGTAGGCATCCCGTATGTTCAGCAAATCATCCCAAGACCCACCATGTGCTGGCCATTGTGTTAGAGACTGAGTTCCCAATGAGGAGGTCTATTCAGACCTCGGGGGAACCTGGAATCCCACACTGGAATATTTTACAGATGTGACCCTCAGAGTATAAGTTGCATTTAATACCTTCTGTGTGTGGTCCTGGGGAGCTGGAAGTGTTCTTCTAGCAAGCGCCCTCAGCCCCCTAACTCCTCAAATTGGGGACTGGGTGGAGAGATGGCTCAGCAGTCAAGAGCACTTGTTTTGCAGAAGACCTGGGTTCTAGTCTCAGCACCCACATCTGTCTGTAACTCCAGTTCCAGGGGATCTGACATCCTCTTTTGGGCTCTGCAGGCGCTGAATGGACATGGTGCACATACTTACATGCATGCAGGTAAGGTATTCAAACACATAAAATAAAATAAATAAATCAAAAAACTTTTAATAGATGAGATAATAATAGTACTATGCATGTTCTTCTGGGACAAATGTTTAGATGTTTAGAGGGAATCCAGAGAATTACTTTCTGTATTAAATCTAACCCTGCACACATGGCCCTGAGTTTGGTTCTCATCACACACAGACACACAGACACACACAGACACACACACACACACACACACACACACACACACACTCACGCATGCACCCACAAATGAATAAATATAACTTTAAAAATGAAAGAAAAACAGAAAACAAAAAAATCAAACATATAAAGAAAATGGTAAGCATCTGGTTATGCAAGTCAGTTGTGTGCTCTTACTCCTTCTAGACTCTCTCAGAAGCATTCTTTAGTATTTCATTTTTTAAAATTGACATGTATGGGTGTGGTATTTTTGCCTGTATGTATGTCTGTGTACTACATGTGTGCTTATTGCTCATGGAGGTCAGAAGAGGGCATGGGATCCCCTGGGACTGGAGTAACAGCTGGTTGTAAACTGCTATGTGGGTGCTAGGAATTAAACTCAGTTCCTCTAGAAAAGCAGCCAGTGCTCTTCACCACTAGGCCATCTCTCCAGCCCCTGTCCACTGAGTCTTGATATACACATAGTTGATGTGTAAGGAAGACAGCCTTTCTGTTTCATAGTCTTTCTTTCTTATTTATGTATTATTTGTTTAGTGTGCACGCATATGTGTGTGTATATGTTTATGTTGTGTATGTGTTCTTGTGGGTTGCATGTGCATGCCTGTGAGCAAGAAGCCCGAGGAGGATATCTGGTGTCTTGCTCTATCACTTCATGCCTTATTGCCTTGACACAGAGTCTCCCACTGAACTTGGAGCTTGCTGTTTTTCAGCTAGGCTACCTGGTCAGCAAGCCCTGCTGATTTTCACGTCTTGGCCTCTAACCCCCCAGTACTGTAGTTACAGCTGCACCTGACTATGCTTGGCTTGTTAAAAGTGGGTGCTGGTGGGGAGGCTCCCAGCTCAGATTTTCACACTTACTCAGCACATGTTCCTACCCTCTGAACCTTCTCCCCAGCCCTCTCCTTTGTGTTCTTATTGAGAATATCCAAGCATCAAAGTGTTGTCTTATATCCGAAGCCCTTCCCAAAAAAGAATCCTGGATGCATAAGTGAGGTGAGTCTGCTCTGCAAGGTACCATTACCCTATCTGCTTGGGGCTGTGGGTGAGCAAACTGCTAGATGTGTGGCTCTTCACCCACATGATGTGACTGCCTCAGGGAGGAGTTGTTTTGTAATGAGGCTTATGGGCACTGTCCATAGACTGCATAAAGTTTTATACCCACAATTATCATTTTTAAAAGCATGGAGATGTTCAATTATGGTTAATAAAATATAGCATTTTGAAGGGGCCATACTTGAGATTGAATTCAGGGTACATAGTAAGCACATATGGTCTACTATTTAGCTCCACCCTCAGATCTTAAAATATGAATTTGTATAAAGATGTATTTAAACTCATGGAAAAATTTAAAGATATTATACTGTCAGTGAGTAAAGTCTTCCCCACCAAGTTCTGTCTTTCTAAAAGAAAGAATTCAACCAAGAGATAGAGGTCATCTCAGCAGAAATATATTTAGTATAGTAAAGCAAAGCACATAATCCGAACAGAGACTTGAAGTGGCCTGGTCCACAGTGGGAGCTGGGTAGTAAACCACCTGTGCCTTGTGTGTCCCCTGCCCATTTGTGCGTGTGTGTGTGTGTGTGTGTGTGTGTGTGTGTGTGTGTTGTGTGTGTGTGTGGCTAGCTCAGTCAGCAGTCAGTAGAGCATGAGACTCTTCATCTCAGGGTGTGGGCTCATGTCCCACATTGGGTGCCAGTTGTAGGGGGAAGTTTTTCAGTCCCGCCTAGCCCCACGACTGGACGAATCTCTCCCACTCAAGCTCTCACAGCCACTTATAAAATAATCACTCAGAGGCTTATATTAATTACAAACTGTATGGCCTATGGCTCAGGCTTCTTGCTAGCTAGCTCTTTCATCTTAAGTTAACCCATTTCTATTAATCTATATGTTGCCATGTGGCCATGGTGTTACCAATCTGCTGGCAACTTGTTGCTCCTTAGGTGGTAGTCTGGTGTCTCTCATCACTCCACCCTTCTTCCTCTCTGTCTTCAGTTTGAATGTACCGCCTAACCTTATTCTGCCTCACCACTGGCCAAACAGCTTTATTTATCAACCAATGAGAGCAACACATATTCACAACGTACAGAAAGACATCCCATAGCACTTCCCCTGTTTTGTCTAATAAAAAAAGGAAGGTTTTAACTTTAACATAGTAAAAGTTGGGACATCCATCTTCAGCCTACAGGCTTAGAGCCTCTGGCAGACTTTTTTTGTGAAGCAGGAAATTTCCCAACATGGTGGAGGTATGTTTACCGCCAGCTCTGGAAGCCATGCTCACCAACTCTGGGAAGCAGTGGGTCTATGCTTCCATCAAGCAGCGTGTAGCCCATGAAACCTTTTTTTTTGGGGGGGGGGTGTTTGTGTGTGTGTGTGTTTGTGTGTGTGTGTGTGTGTGTGTGTGTTCTAGCAAAAGCTAAATCCACCATGTGGCTTGGAGATGCCTTTGTGCTCAGCGGTGTGAATCCGCCGTGCTGTGCTCAAACTCAAATGCCGCAGCGTCTCTGTGCCATGGCCTGCATGAGAGACCAACTAGGAAGCTGCTCTTGACTCTATTTTATAACCTTTTTTTAAAGCTTTCTCAGGTTTTAGGTGGAAATTCTTGCCCCACATTGGAATACCATGGTTGTATATGTGGGGGTTAAAAGACAACTTAAGGGAGACTGTTCTCTCCTGCTACCTCCTGCTCTGTGGGTCCCAGGGATCGAACTCAGGTCATCAGGCTTGGTGACAATGTGCCCATTGAGCCATGTCATTGGCACACATTGTGGATTTTGAAGGAATTTTCATGAATATTTATTTGGCTGAAGGTGATCATTTTCCCCCTCCCAAAGCTTGATGAACCGGATCTCTGTTTCAGAACATCTTCGCCAGATGATCCTTTTTAAAAATGCATAAGAGGGAAGGCCAAACCACAAAGTGAATGCTATTAGAATTAACTTGGGGTCACCGGAAGATGTACACCCTTTTGCAAGTGCCCATACGTGGCACCTGAGAAGGTCCCATGGCACCTTTCTGGTAAGCAGAAAGATCCCAACTGCAGCTTCCGAGATTTTAACCACAAACGGGCATTCTGACCACCAGGAAATACAGCTGCCAGGATGTAGCTTCCGTTTCCTTGGCTCTCCAGTACCTGCTTGCCTCCCTGTTCTCAATACTAACACATAATTACTGTTTCCTTCATTGTTTGCTGTCAGAAGTATAATTTTGCTTGGGTGCAAGATACACAATTTTCAATAATAAAATGGTTCTGTATAATTTAAAAGTTCAGGGGTTTATTGAGAGTGTTAGTGATCTGTTTAACTCATGTTTGAGCTCCTCTTACCTCTGTGAAAATGAGGTGTTGACTTTACAAGGCTATTAGAGTGTCTAGAACCAATCTGTGATTCCCACTGTGTACATGCTGTGATAGTTCTTGATTGTCTCAGGGTGTTTACAAATCTACTTGGGGAAACAGGAAGTGAACACACAGAGAACTAAAAGACAAGTTAAGAAAACACAACCCTGTGAGGTCCACCAAGAGGCTGTGGGCACAGAAGAAAGGGGAAGGGAGAAAAAAGATAAGAGAGGGGGAAATAGGAGAAGAAGGGAGAGAGAAAGAGAATGCCGGCCTTGCTAATTAGTGCTCAATGGCCATGGAGTGATAACCTGGTCCGTGAACTTACTTTATCTCAATCAAATCAAGATTACGTAATGCCACTCAAGTTGTTATTCTGGAGATAATGGCAAAACATTTTACATGATGTGTGTTGCCCCTGGAATGCAGTGCACGGTGTTGGTTTCTTTCCTGTGGCTGAGGCGATACCCGAGAAAACAAAGAGGAGAGTTTTGTTTTGTTTTGTCCCAGTTTCAGAGGTTTCACTCCAGGGTGCTGGCTGTACTACTCTGGGGTTGGAGCAAATTGAAACATGACGGTGATGGGAGTGTGTGCTGAAGATTGCTCTCACCGCCCAGGAAGCAGAGAGAGGGCAGCAGGAGGGAGAGATCAACATGGTACACACCTTCAAAGGCATGAGCCTATGGGATAAATCCATTGAGTCTATTTAATGATCAAAGGAATTTATGTGGGGGTAAACTCACAACCACGGGAGACTTATCGTAGGGTCCAGGAAAGCTGACTGTGTCCCACGCTGAACAACTTGGTCCAAAATCTCAGCATCCAGAACCACGAGGTAGCCAAGGGGGGCCAGAGTAGGTGCATCCCAGGTCTTAAGGGTCCCCAATGGTCAGGCCCACAGAGGCCTGTACCTCAAGGTCATAGGCAGGTGTAACAGCTACAGCTGCCTCATTAGGGGTGGTGCTTCAGGGCATGGCTTAAACAGCTACCCACTACATGGGCCCTCCTTCCCCATTCCTCAAATCAGGCCCCTCTTTCCGCCACCTCTCCATAGTCCATTTAATTATGAAGTCATGAGTAGGTCTACGCTGTCATGATCCAATCACCTCAATGATGGGATCCACTACCTAGAGACCAAGCCTTCATATCTGAACTCTTGAGAGTGCAGCAGGGGAACACAGCTTATCTAAACTGTAACATATATACAAACTAAGTGGTAACAACTTCCTGTTTTATTAGGCCGTGGATCCTCCAGGATGGGAAATATGACTTGCTTATTTTTGCTTTCCAGGAATCTAGCACAATGTCTGGTTCATAATAGGGACTTCAAAAAAATTGTTGAGTGAATAGATGGAAGGATGGTATGGTGAGTGTTTTGTTTTGAATGAATCATGGACTTGAGGAACCTGGGAGAGTCTTTGGATGTAAAGAATCAAAGTCTTGTGTGGAACAAATCAGAAGCATTGCAACAATAGAGAAGCAAGGACCAAAGAAAAGAGGCAGGGGAGGACCAGGTCTGTGCAGGGTAGGTTAGGATTTAGTTGTGGGATTTCCTGCCTTGAGCTTCACAGACCAAGCTGGCAGGGTGTCTCTCATCTGCTGATAGAGAGGGCTGACAAAGGGTTTTGAGGATGATGACATAAGAGAGAACTTCTTGAAGGCTAGCCTGGTGGTGATGTACAGTATGGAGAGTGGCTAGGGAGGGTTAACCTGTTCTACTCAGAAGGTGGTCAAGTCTCTGACCAGGGTGGCAACTGTCAGTGTGAAGAAGGACAAAAGGCAGATTAAGGAGAGGACAGCCAACTCTCCTCCATGAATTCTCAGAGTGGCCATTTAAGCCGTGGAACCACGCACACGGACTCCTGAAGAGTGATGTTATGAAAATCTCTGGGTGAGTTCTGAGTTGGAGATGAGACATGTTTAAGTTGGAGGATGGACTGAGGAGTGTGGAGCACGTGACATGAGCTGATGAAGGAATATCCTTATCCAAGGTTCCTTCTTCTCAGATGACTCTAGCTTGTGTCAAGTTGACAAAAACGCTGACCAGCACAAAAGTCAACTTTCATGATTGTTGTGACTTACTCCTAAAAGGTGATGTGTGTTGTTTGTGAGTCCCCTGGCAATCGGACCAGGACTCATCCTGAGTATGTGAACTGGCTTTTCCAGAGCCCATTCCCTATGGTGCCATGCCTTACTCAGCCTTGATGCAGGGGGGAGGGGCTTGGGCCTGCCCCAACTTGGTGTGCCAACCTATGTTGAATACCCAAGGGAGGCCTTACCCCCTATGAGGAGTGAGTGGGGGTGGGATGAGGGTGGTGGAGGGGTAGTGGGAGAAGGAGACAGAGGGGGAACAGTGGGCCATATATAAAATAAAATAAAATCCCCTTTAAATAAACAAGTAAACCTTAAAAAAAAAAGGTGATGTGTGGTCTGGGGTGGAAAAGCACACACAGATGCTGTGGATTATGCTCACTGTTAATAATAAAGCTCATTGGCCAATGGCTGGGCAGGAAGAGATTGAGCACAAGAGACAGACTAGGAGAATTCTGGGTAGAGGAAAGGCAGAGTCAGGGCAGACACTAGCCAGCTGCTTAGGAAGCAAGACGTATAGAAAAATGAGTTAACAAGCCACAAACCACGTGGCAAAGCATAGATAAGAAATAGGGGTTAATTTAAATGTAACAAACAAAATATCATACAACACATAGACGTCAGAAGCAGTTCAAAGGCTGAGGATTCATTTCAGCTCATGGCTCAGGGTGGGGAAGGCATGGCCACATGACCCATTCCTGTCCCTGGTGGTAGGAGTATAAGGTGGTTGGTCACATCATGTAGGAAGTCAGGAAGCAGGGAGCACATAGGAACCAGAGTTGGTTATCACCAACCTCCAGGGACCCATTCCTCCATCCAAGCTAGCCCAGGTTCCACCTCCCAAAATAGCACCACTGACTGGGGACTAAGTGTTCAAACATGTGAGCCAGGGTGGGGGGTGGGGGTGGGGCATTTCACATTCATCCTGTAGCCTGGACCAGCGGTGAGTATATGCCATGAGCAAAGAAGCCTGTTGATTCAATTCTGCATATGTGGGAGGGGTGTGGACTGACCTGTTCCAGGGCTTGAAGGATGCTGCCAAACTGTTAGGTTTTCAGATAGAAAAGTAGGCTAAGCAGACAGAAGAATGGAGAGTTATATCATAAGAGTTTATCATCTAGGGCCTGGCAAGGTGATCAGTGTTAAGGACAACTCTCCTGCTCCCGGGAGTTTTCAGCCTGTCCCAAATGAACCAAACAAGAACCAATACACGGAATCTGATTTATATGGCTGGGAAGTCCGTTATTTCTATTGTATTTTTCCTTATTATAAAGTTATTAACATTCGGGCTGGAGAGATGGCTCAGAGGTTAAGAGCACCGACTGCTCTTCTAGAGGTCCTGAGTTCAATTCCCAGCAACCACATGGTGCCTCACAACCACCTGTAATGAGATCTGGTGCCCTCTTCTGGCCTGCAGTCACATATGCTGTATACACAATAAATAAATAAATCTTTAAAAAAAAAAAAATAAAGTTATTAACATTCAAATGCTTTCATTACATTTTTTCAGTAATAAATAAAACAATTTGAGAAACAAAAAAAGCATACAGAAGACCATCCACTTGCTATCCTAAGCTCAGAGATAATCGTTCTGAGAGTTTGGAGCATTTGCCGACTAGGGTTTGGTGAGAATCCTGGGGGTGCCCACAAATTGTATGCTCACTGACCAAAACCATGCAGCAATTCGGTTCAGAGCACAGCACTTTTGGATTAAGAGAACTGAATCTGAATCTCAGCCTTGGTTCTATCCTGTTGGCAAGCCAATCACGTCCGTACCTCAGCTACATCTCATAATACCTGGTTTGGTCTCAAGGATTAACTCAGGCAAAAGGTGGAACAATCAGCAATAAATTATGTCTGGAGTCATCCAGAGTTTGCTTTTCTATTGATGTCAGATAAAATATTCTGACTCAAAGCAACTCGGGGAAGAAAGAGTTTCTTTGGTTTACACTTCCAATGTCACGATCACTGAGGGAAATCAGGGCAGGACTGAGGCTAGCACTCAAGCAGAGACCAGAGGAGAATGCTACTTCCTGGCTTGTTCTCCAAGGTTTGCTCAGTTTGCTGTCTTATACTACACATTACCACAGCCCACAGTGAGCAGGGCACTCCCACATCAATCAGGAATCAAGGAAATGCCCCTCAGACTTGCCTACAGGCTTCTCTCAGTGGAGGGTCCCACTTCTCAGGTGATCTTAGCGCTTATGTCAAATTAACACAAAACTAAGCTGTGCAAGAACTCACCTTCCTTGTAATTGTGGCTTCTTCCTGAAAGGTGGTGTGTGATCTGGGGCAGAGGAGTACACTTAGGTGACAGACCCAGAAGTTGGAAGGACACCCAAAGAACAACAGTGGGGACTCTATGGTTATGAACACTGTAGAAAGTTCTGTGGAGATCTTTGATGACAACCTGGAGGGGGACTTGCAATATGTGAGAACGGAGGCCTTGAGGACTCAGGGACTCAGGGACCCAGGGAAGTGAGTGCATGTCTGCCTTACAGCATACTAGGAGATGTATCCTTCTCTAGCAAGGAAAAAAAAAAGTGGCTCTAGCCTGAGACAAGGATAGAGGAGTGGTGGTGATGGGGGGGGGGCAGAGGAGGCATCAGGACCTTTTGAGGCTTTATCTTGGCCAGAGACCCTCTGAGGACAGTAATAATGTTTCTCCTGCACTGGGTATCTATCCAGAAGAGCTTGTAGTTTAAGATCTAAAAATGATGGGGTCTGGGAGTGTGTCTCAGTGTAGAACACTTACCTAGCATCATGAGTGCCTGGGTTCCATCTCCAGGACCACAAGGAAAATAAAACACAAAATGAAAAAGGGGCATCCTGATGTCTGAAAGTTTTATAAAACACACAGAGAAACAGGGTAGGTTTGTGCCTCTCAACGGCACTCTGAAAGCAATAAAGATAAGAGTAATTCTCTCGACCACATGAGAGAAAATTGTTCCCAAGCTGGAATTCCATATCTGGCCAAATGATCAATTAAAGTGAATGCTGGAATGAGGACACTTTCAGACAAACAAGTCCTTGAAAAATGGACCTTGCATATACTCATAGTCAGTCAAGTTTCTGGAAGATGTGTGTCTCCAAAATGAGGGCGTAAGTGAAGTAAAGGAAAGCCACTGGCCCCAGAAGAGAGGATACAGCTCACACTTGGCAGAGGTCAGAAAAAGGGGGACCTCACAGAAGCTAAGGGGCTCACTTGAAAACAAACCCAAAGATTTCAGCTGACTCCTTTAGGGAATGAAATCAATAAAATAACCAATGTGAGAGTTTGTACTGAGAAGATAATTACTCAACAAGAGAAGAGTTTGGGGATGCGTTGATGATAATAACAGCAACTAAGCAAAGAGGGAAGAGTTACAGCTCTGAGGGATGGGGAAGTTGTAATAGGAAAGGATTATGATAAATTTATTGCATAAAATCGTCTACCAGTGTTGTTTACAATAGCCGTTAGGTGGAAGCAATCGAGACGTCCGTCAACAGGTGAGTGGACAAACAGAACGTGGTGTGTCCATACAATGGAATATTGTTCAGCCTTAAGAAGGAAGGAAATTCTGAAACATGCCACAGCTTGGATAAACCTTGAAGGATTATGATCAGTGAAATGTGCCAGAAGTGAGGAATGACTGTGTAATTCTACTTATATCCCATCTCCAGGGCCGTCAGATTCATAGAGTCAGAATAGTGGTGTCAGGGGTAGTACGGTGGGAGGAATGAGGAGTTAGTATTTAATGGAGTTTCAGTTTGAAATGGTGTCAAAGTTCAGGAGGTGAATGATGATGATGGTTGTACTTAATATCACCAAGAGCACTTGCAGAGCAAGTGTGAAGACCTCAATTGGAATCCCCAGACCTGAGCATAACACCGGACTCCCTGGAAGTTCTCAGGCCAGCATCTGTGAGCAGGACACCTGCCTCTAACAAGGTGAGAAGTGAGGTCTTATCCTCTGATCTCTACATATGTGTGTCTGGCATATGAGCATCTGCATTCACATACATGAACATGCACACACATCATACAAGTGCACACACATTGATTTAAAAACTTTTCATTATGTTTTCTTTCATGTCTGTATTCACATAAACATACACATTTCTTAATATTTATTTGTAATAATAAATGAAAAATGTTTTATATTAATTTAAGTCCTTCTTTAAAGCTACATTAATCATAATTAAAAAGGAAACTTTCAAATACCTCCTTTTGTATATCACGTTCTCCAGGAAAGTAAACACTGCCTTTTTTTTTTTTTTTTTTTAAGAAGACAGGAGTCTCCTTTTTAAAGCCATGAAATTATTTTTTCCCTATTTAGTAAAGCATAGTCAAAGGTTTGGGGGGTAATGACAAATGACATTTCTTCTGGGTGCCATGATGGGAAAGGACGCTTTGTTCCAGTCCACTTGAAGCCAAACTGCTAAGTAGTTAAAACTCAGGAGCGGTCAGGCTGGTTTAGCCAGAATGACGCATCCCTCTCAACACCCACCTTTGTAAGACAAAACTGATTCACTGGTTTGTGGAGCCTGTATGGAACGTGCTTAGCGTTCCTTCCCTATAGTTGAAGTGTGTCTGTCTCCTGACAGTCTAGCTTAGATATTTCAGAGTGAAACCCTGCAAGCATGTAGACAACACACAAAGTAGAATGCAGGGTCTCCCCGCATGACGTGCACAACGTTTTCTTGCTGAAGGAAGGGATCAGTTCACTTAAGTTGTGGTGCGGCGGTTCAAGAAGCCGGAAGTAGCTCACTTGTCTCTGAAGTAGGGGTAGTTCATTCAGTGAAGGTAATTGCATCTCTGACATCTGCAGCCCTATGCTGAGTGCTCAGGACTGTTGGGAACCCTACAAGGAAATTCCTCAGGGTAGGATTGTTTCCTTAAACACCGTCTGACATGGTTGTAACTGTTCTACACTAAGTCATTGCTCACTGCCCTCCCTCTCCTCGGTTTCTGTCAAGAGTGAATCCTACTTACCGTGAATATGAAAAATTCTAGAACAAAGGTGAATCACCACTTCCATGGAATGCGCTGGGATGTGTGCTTGACCATTTCCAAAGAGCCTTAAACAACAACGAAACAAGACAAAAAACAGCAACCACTAAAACACATGCACACCCTTTAAAAGCAATACTAACAATATGTTTTAAAAGAAGTGAAAAGTTGCTTATGATAGACAAGTTTCAAGTAAGAAGCTAAACACAAAATTGTGTATATAACCGGACATCAGTCAGGAGAAATGTCTATTGTGGGGGAGGAAACCTGGAAGTAAACCAAAGATATTTAGTGTGATGGCTTTGGGTTGTTGGCATAGTTACAGATGAGTTTATTAGCCTTCTCTCCATTTCCACTGCCTTTGTGAGTGTTTGCACGGTGGTGGGGGTGTGGCAACAGAATCTCACTGTGCGTGCTTCAGATAACGGTGTGGGAACTGGGAACTTGTCTATTGGGGTGCTTGTGAATCTCTGGGACTTTGAAAGAGTCACTTCAGGAACTAGATTATGGCTTCAAATCTGAATCTATGTTGTTTAGTATATGAACCTCCGATCTCACTTTTTCCGTACATTGAAAACTGTGTTCAAAACCAAACCAAAGGCCAAGGCGCCAGGAAGATGGCTCAGTTAGAAAAAAGCACTTGAAACCCATGCAAAAGCTGGATGGAGTTGTGTGTGTCTGTAATTGCAGCATTTCTACAGTGAGATGGGAAGCAGAGACAAGAGGAGGCCCCTGGAAACTCACCGGCCAGCTGCCCTGGAGTACACAGTCTAGTGGCAGATGGCAAGAATGACCCTTCTGTAGACAATGTAGAGAGCAAGGACTGACACCTGAGGTTATCTTCTTCTTCTTCGTTTGTTTGTTGTTTTCTCAAGACAGAGTTTCTCTGTGTAACATGTAGTTATGTTCTGACATCCACACACACACACACACACACACACACACACACACACACACACACACAAATACAGTCTCTATAATGATTAGAAATTAATGCTAGGGTTCTCCTCAGATAGCAAAAGGCATGAATGCTCAAGTCCCTTGCATGTTTTAAATCATCTCTAGTTGTGTATAATTTCCAGTATAACGAAACTGTAGTTTTTACACTGTATAAAGAAATAATGTATATGTTCAGTGTAGAGGCTTGTTTTTCAATCTGTATTTACTGGCAGTGGGAGGAGAAGGATTTCACAGAACTCTGGATGTCCATGCTTTGTGACTTGAGATCATCAATAAAAACAGGAGTAAGACCAAATATAACAATGCCTATGCTTTTGTGACCCCAGGAAGCAGGCACATCACTTTATTATTATCAAGTATCCAGGCACCCCATTCACTTAGTTTAGGAAAATAACAATTAATAGAACACTTTCTTGGTTTCAGGTAGATACGAAATCTTGCTCAGAAATGTGTTCTTTCATGCCTGACTGGACAGGAATTTTGGCATAGTGACACAAGATTAGAAACAGATAGAATTCTGATATTTGAAATATCAAGTAACTCAAGGAAGGGTCGAATGTCCTTCTGCTATTAAAATGCGGGCTTTGATTACATGACACTTACAATGTGGAAAAGCTTTTGGGTCAGAGCCTCAGAGGAGGTCCAGGCATGATGGGTAAGACCAATTCTACCCAGGCTATAGCCCGACTGGCCCCACTCTGATCTTCTGTTGACAGTCTTCACAGGTTTTCTTGTGTGGAGAGTCTACAAGTTTTGGAACCACAGGGCCTGTGGATGCAACACAGTGACAGAGTTGCATGTGCAAGGCCCTGGGTTCGAACCCCAGTACCCAAGAGGAGACTACAAAGTCAAGCATCTAACATAAAACGATCCTTAATCAGCTTTCATTTCTGAAGTTCTCCACGGGTATGAGTTTTGAATTCTTTCGGTCAAGGCCGGGGAGCATCTCATTCCTGGTTTCCATTCAGTACTTGATGTATGTATGTGGTGTCCACCGAAAACTGAGCTACATCTTGACTGAATATAGTTTGAATAAGGAAGTTTGAGAAAACGTTCCCACTCTGGCATGCATCTCAGATTGATGGTTTCTCACCACAGGATGAACTTAGGAAACTACTTAGAGAGAATATTAAAAAGGGGGACTTGGGGTGTGTGTGTGATGAGTCTGTGCAGTGAGTCCTTGCCTGGAGGAGAGAAGGCCAGAGATGCCTGATGCCTCCACCAGAGGAGTGGTCAGCAGGCAAGGCGGAGAGCAAGGCATTAAAGCAGAGGCCCTCCCTTGCTATCCTAGCTCAAGAGGACTAGCCTTGCTCTTGCCCTGCTCTACAAAAACACACTGGGTGGGGTGAGGCTGGGGAGATGCTCACTGGTTAAGAGTGATGGCTGCTCTTCCGGAGGATCTGGGTCCAATTCCCAGCACCTACATGACAGTTCACAATCATCCATAACACCAGCATCAGGGGATCTGATGCCTTCTTCCAGTTTCCATGGGCACCAAATATTGTAGGATAATCTTTTTGTACACTGTGAAGATGTGTCTCTTCCAAGACACCTTCTGATTGGTTTAATAAAGAGATGAATGGCCAATAGCTAGGCAGGAGAGGACAGGTGGGACTTCTGGACAGAGATAGGAACTCAGGAAGAATCGGTGAGGTGGAGATTTGCCAGGAAAACAGGGAATCGGTTATATAGTATGGAGGAGAGCTAATGAGCCATGCGGCAGAACATAGATTATTGTAAGTGGGTTGATTAAAGTTATAAGAGCTGGTTGGGAGCAAGCCTAAGCTAAGGCCAAGCTTCTATACTTAATAAGGAGTCTCCGTGTCATTATTTAGGAGCTGGCAGTCCAAAGAAAGTCCGACTACAACCAAGTATGCATGCGGCAGATAATACTTGCAGGTAAAACACCTATACACATAAAATAAAACAAAATTTAAAAAATACACTGTGATGGGGTGGTGGTGGTGCACACTTTTAACCTCAGCACTTGGGAGGCAGAGGCAGGCAGCACTCTCTGAGTTGAAGGGCAGCCTGTTCTATAGAGTGAGCTACAGGATGGCCAGGACTACACAGTGAAACTCTGTTTTGAAAAACAAAACAAAACAAAACAAAATACCCACAAAGTTTCAGCTAAGCATGGTGGTACATGCCTGTAATCCGAGAACTCAAGAGGCAGAAGCAGGAGGATGATGAATTCTAGACTAGCGTAGACTATAGCATAATACCCTGTTTGGAATACCAAACCACATAAACAAACTACATGAAAATCAGTACAATTTATTAGCTGTTACCAGAGTGAAAACCAAGACAAGGGGCAGAAGGAGTGTGTGGGAATTTCATCACTGCAGTGGAGAATGCATTTGAAATGTTCCTCTCACATCATTAATTTTTACAAACTGTGCCACCTTCCTTGGCAATAAACAAAAACAAAAACCAAAATAGACAAACAGACAAAACTCACTGCAAACAGAAAAATTCTCCTGTTTATCAGGAACTTAAATCAAGAAAAATATAGTTTTGGCCTGAAAAACATACTTTAACGTTTCCCTATTTCTAAAGTAGATGTTATTTGCTTTATCAAAATGCTCTCCTCAATGAAATCTCTGAAAAGAAAGGTCATGTATACTTAAGTGTTTTACACACACACACACACACACACACACACACACACACACACACTTGCAGTGCCATGGGTCAAGCACAGGCTCAAATGTGTCAGACAAATACTTTTCCTCAGAATCACATTTCTAGCCACTACACATTCTGGAGCTAAAAAGTTATCTGCCATTTTAATAGATCTTTTCCTTTATTGCACATACGTTAGTCCAAGCTTCTGTGTGTTCTGGTTTATTAAAATACTCCTCATCTAGCAGGCAAACTGGCTATTTTGAACGCAGGGGCTGTCAATGGTTTTGGAACAAAGATGTATCACTTACTACAACGAGATAATGAGGGAATCCCATGGGATTCTGAGCCAGCAAATGGTATCTCTTAATCTCATTGAAATCAAGGTGTTCTGTTCAGTGTTTCAAATCTGCTCAGGATATGACTGAGGGCTCTTTCCTAACTGCAAGGTCATTTCTAGGGTCAGCCAGAGACAAGGTTGCCTGTCAGGAAACTGTCTCTGTCAGCACTAGGGGAGCTATCTACAAGTGGCAGGGAAAAAAATAGCTGACCTCAGTCAGCCCGGCTCGTGAAGACTTCCAGACTTCCAAGCCTGCACTTTGAAAGCCCAGTTGTAGGAAACAGGCTTCACAACCCTTTACTGTGTGCTCACAGTTCCATGAATGTAACAGCATATGCAATGCCCTGTTGTGACTGCTTTCCTCATGCAGATTGTGATATTCTACAGGACAAGGGCTGCATCTTCTTCGTGTGTCTAGCATCAAACCTATGGACTGGCCTAAACTAGATGTTCAATATGGCTCACCATAGGAATATATGTTAACAATGTATGTTCCGATCTAGAGATAAAGATGGAAACACTAAAGCTTCACACCTAGGAAAAAGTTTTTGGTTCAGTGGGTGGTGCCTTAAGCTTTATATACAATTTCCATTTTTTCTTTTTGTTCATCTATTTTACATTCCGGCCACAGCCTGCAATTTCCATTTTTTTAAAGAATGATTCCATGTGGTACTTCATCTCTGGTCCTTACTACAGAAGGTCGGCAAGACAGATATTGCGTTTTCCATTTTCTGAGCTGCATTCTTGCCTGAGTAAATTATAGCACAAAGCTCAGAACGATGGTCTTCTGATGTTCAACCTTTATCACAACATGAGCCAGCCTAGACAGCTAATGCTGTGTGTATGTCTGAGTCCATCTTCCTACTGTGCCAACCTACTTATTTCATCCCTTTATCTTCCTGACTCGCCTTAGAGAAAGATAAATGAAATTGCTGTCTCCACAGGCAGGCGTGCTTGGTTAGTTTTGGAGCCACCGATATTCTTGGGAGGACCCGAAGAAGAGCAGGATGCAGTGAGGTAGGTCAGGAAGCAACGATGGCCACAGTCCACATCTGGTGGGCTGCGGGTTTCACTTCTTCTCCTGCTTTGTAACTAGATTGACCAACTGTGAGTCTGGGTGGTGTGGGCAGCCTGGCTCCTGACTAGCCAATGCTAGACCTTCTTTGGCTGAGAAGAGCTTTTCTTGCTTCCAGGTGTTTTGTAGATAAGTGGCTTGTGTGTAAGGTGAATTCACAGGTCCTTTGCAGTACTGGAGAAAGGGGCTCTCTGAATTGTTTAAACTGAAGTTCTCCTATAGCTTTTATGAGAACAGTGGCTACATGCTCTCTGTTGCCGTCTTTTGTGCGGTCTGATATCGGCCCTCCCGTATGGTAAGTGATAGTTATTTGCTGGACAAACAAGATGTGTAAGAGGGAAAACATCCCAAACCAAATTTTGTGCATTGGTTACTGACACCTCAAATGTCTTTGGATATTATGGGTTGTTTGCGTGGAGGCTGACATCCAGACACTGATGCTATTTCTGAAAAAGCAGTTTTGTCTACACTCTTGGCCAGGTGAGTTTATTAGAAACAGGAAATCAAGATGGTAGTAGAAATCAGTGGGAGTGCTAACACAGTAAACTGTAACCTCAACTGTGTGTTTGTCTCCTTGGGTTTAAGCTGGTCTGCTCAGGCCAGTCGTGAAGCAAAATGTCAAAACTGTGTCCAAAAGGTTGAAGTGTCAACGGAGAAGTACACATGACACACATTTTATGATGTCCCCTTCTCCCATGCCGGTGTAGTTTGATTGTCGTCCCCTGTCCCCCCCCCCCCCCCCCAAAAAAAAACCCCAGAGTTTCTCTGTGTAACAGCTCTGGTTGTCCTGGAACTTACTTTGTAGACCAGGCTGTCCTCGAACTCACAGAGATCCACCTGCTTCTGTTTCCCAACTGTTGGAATTAAAGGCGTGTGCCACCACAGTCCGGCTGATATTTACTTTTTGGGTTGCTTTAACCAGCGCATACACATTTGAGAATACATTGTACAACCAGGAAAGCTAACTGGCATTATTTAGGAAGATGAGAAATATTTATTGCAAAGTTCTTTAAGTATTGCTTACTAAAGAACATTTAATACTGTCTCAAGTTATTCGAACAGCTTTAAATGTCTAGTGTACGGAGTCTGTATCTAAAGCCACTTCATGGAGACCATGGTGTAGTTAACACACGTCTACTAACCGGGAGTGGACTTGGAACAAATCAGTGGAATGTTCTGACTGGGTGTTACTCATCAGGGACGGTATCTGTCTGGGTTCTGGGGCGCAGAAAGGGACCCAGGTTGGGGCTCAGGAGCCTATCACAAGCGCGCTCATGATTCTTTCAGCGAAATGGAAAGCCGTGTCTTGTCTCTGTTTCAGGCAAAGTCCTGGTATGCAGCCCAGACTAGCCTTGAACTCAGTCCTGATTCGGGAGTGCCAGGATACAGGACTACACCAGGTTGAAAACTTAGGTCCCAAGTTTTCAGTCTTCATAGCTTCTTGTTGAAAACGAGAGTCAAAAGGGAAAATAAGAAACTTCTATTGTTCTGTCTTCCGATGGAAAACAGCGGGAGTGTTTTTATCCTCATGACAAATCATTTCTGGAGAAGCCCTTTTCGAGATTCTCTGTAAAAATAGTCTTTACACAACAGAAATCGAACTCCTGGGGCAATTTAAATAGAAGCTGGCGTGGCTTCCCTGCGATAAGCAAAAAGTCAATGTTTCACTAGAGTCGTCCAATCGAGCGGCCCTTCCAGTCCGCTTTATTTCCGCCCCTGGCACGTAGGGGGATCACCAAAAGGTGGGCCACTGTGGCGGAGCTGGGCACCTAGTACCGGAGCAAGTCCCATGGGGTCGCGGCGCCCAGAGGAGGTCTGGTCGCCAGGTCCCCGCCCCTCTCGGCTGCTCAAGCTGCTCAGGCTTAGGTGGCGCAGGGCGGAGCCGCAGGTTGGGGAGGGCGGCCCCAGGCGTCGGTGACACGCGGGGGGCGGGGGAGGCGAGGCGGCCGCACCCGGCCCTGGGAAGAAGCCGTCCAGGTGTGGCCTGGGCGCCTGGTGCCAGCGGGGAGGAGGAGACTCGCGCCGCCTCGACCAACACCAACACCCAGCCGCGACCCAGCTCCTCTGAGCCCGCGCCGCCCTGCGAGCCACAGCTCCGGTCCGGCTCCCGCGCCCAGCCAGTCGCCGTCCCCGTCTCCGCCAGCCTCCCGCGCCCCGCCCGCGCTCCTCTCCCGGGAGCCCCTCGCGTGCTCCGAGGCTGAGCCTCGCGTATGCCGCGGTGCTGAGCCGCTCTCTGAGTGACCGGCGACATGAGCTGCAACGGCGGCTCCCACCCGCGGATCAACACGCTGGGCCGCATGACCCGCGCGGAGTCCGGCCCTGACCTGCGCTATGAGATGACCTGCGGCGGCGTCGGTGGCGGCGGCGGCGGCGGCGGCGGGGGCGGTGGCACCAGCAGGATGTACTACTCCCGGCGCTGCACGGTCAACGACCAGAACTCCGACGGCTACTGGTGGGTACCCGCCGGCCGCCGCCTAGCTCAGTCCAGGACCTTGGGCCTGGGAGGGGCCCGGCTCCGGGGCCGACCAGGAAACCCAGGTCTAGGCCGAGGAAAGGGCTATGCACGAGGTCACGGAAGCGCAGGGCCGGGTGTCCAGACGCCCAGCGCTCTCCACTGAGACCAGGGAGCGTGGGTGTGCCGGAACCCCGGCAACCGCCTTACGGTGAGCCTGGGCCCGGTCCCACGGTCCTCACCTGGCTTCTGCCCTAGAGGGTGGCCCTAGGGGCGCCACCTTTCCGCCTCCACTATGAAGGCGAGCCATAGACGGCAGGGACACAGGTCCCTCCGTTGTGTCCATGGTCCGTCTGTCCCCTGCATGGTGGACTCGGCTGCGATCGCCTTTGTTCCTCAAAACCCAGCTTGCAAACTAATGAAAAGTAAAACTGTGATGGGGTGGGGTCCCCTTTGCTGTCCCGTGGCCTCAGAGGGGACTCAGGGCTCACAACTCATGGCCACCCTAGGGCGACGGCGGCGGAGCTTAGGTTACTCGGCTGCTCGAGGGTATTTGCATGGAAGTTGCGTCCTCCGCCCGACCTGAGACTCCCTTAAGACGCAAATGGGGCTCCCCTGCAAGAATAGGCCCTGGGCACCGGGTGCAAGCTTGGCCTGGACCGGCCTGTTTCGCTCCCACTTCCCCACTCTGGCCACTCGGTAACCCCGGTCGCACCCGAGGCTCCGCGCCTCTTAAAAAAAAAAAAAATCGGATAAGTCTCCTGGGTGACTTTGTAATAGGTATTAGTCATCTCTTTGATCTGTATAGAGTGGGCTCAAGTTCTGGATGAGAGGGTGACCCTGGAGAAAGCACTGTGGCGCCCTAGCCCAGGAGCCGCCGAGGAACCCACGGCGCAAAGGGCTGGGTCCTCCTCGCGGGACCGTCGGGTAAATACAGCGAGGGAGTCACGGGTGGGTGGGAGAAGGTAATGAGCATCCTTTCACACAGTCCCCAGAGCTGCTCTCGGTAAGCCCACGTGAGCCGTGAGACTTTTGCGACCCGCCCCTTCCCAGCCCTGCCCTGGTCGCGCCTCTGGGAAAGAGGCGGCTCTCCCACTACCTGAATACTTCCGCTGCGCCGTGCCCGCAGGCGGAGGAGGAGAAACCTGATGGCTCCCGCCGAGTTTTGTTTTGCAAGCAGTTTTAGAGACCCGGCCATCTTTCCAGTAGCAACCTGATTTCTGTTTAAATTTGTTTCTCGAGCGTCAGGGTACTTTTCCTCGTTTTTAGAGATCGTTGTTTTCTGAACAAAACGTGCCCGGGGATTTCCATGAACGATTGTGTCTGGGAACAGCAGATTTGAAAACTTGGTTTTTAAAGTTTATTTTAAAATTTGGCCAGCCATCTAAATCTCAAATTTCCTTTCTGTCTTAGCCTTCCCAAAATTAAGGAGCCCCCCGCCCCCCCCTTTTTTTTCAATGTGTGGATTACGCAATTTTAGTCTGGGACAGAATATGTAGGAATTCTTTAGCAGTTCTTTTCAACACTTTATGAACCAAGTTTTTATTATTATTAGTCTTATTATTTAGTCTGCTTCTACTAGCCTTTTGTTATTTTTGCTGTCTTGGAAATCAAACCCAACGCCTTGCACACGGTAGGCAAGTGTTCTACTCCTGATCTGTTACACCCCATCCCTCTTAAAATGACAACCATCAGTGCCTAGTAATTGGATATTTTACTTCCTTGGTTGGCTTCTTAAAGTTTTATAGAGAAGTAATATTTTTAATTTATTCATCGATATGTGAACTGTGATACATGTTTTATTAGGATTCTTCTCTAAAACATTTAATTTGGTGGAGGAAGGATGTTTTTTCGTTGGACAGCATTTTTGTGTCGTCCCCCCCCCACGTCCCCCCCTCCCCGCCCTCCGCCCCCAACACACACAAAGGAAAGCCTGTTTATAGACCTGTCAAACGTTGTATCTTCTGGAAGGGAAAAGAGACCAAAGTAGAAAATGACCTCACCTCGAGAAAGGATTTTTTCCCCTTAAGGATTGATGTTTGTCAGCGGCCAGGCTGTGTCAGGGGGTGGGCCTTGAGTCAGAGGCTGTCACCGCTCTTTTGAGCCCCAGGTGATAGAGCCCCTCCCCCAAGCCTGCTGGACCTGTCCTAGTGCAGCTGAACAGAAAATGGCCCTTAAATGCTGACTTCTGCATTTTCAATTAATGGAGACTGAGTGGGGAGTCGGACCATGCACGCAGACCTGTTTTTCTGGTAGCATTTTAGTTCTGTGTGGAGGGAGCTGTTTGTTCATGGCTTAGACTCTGCAGAAACAGGAGGCCCTGTCAGCCTGACAGAGCTGGGGACTTCTGCTAAGTGAACGATTAAGAATTTAATAAGTTTTTTTTTCTAAATAAAATTTATGTATTTTTTCCTTCCTCTCTGTACAAAACTCAGTTTAGAAACTACTAGTTGAATTGAAACTTACTTGTCTCTACGGGTTGAATTAGAGTGGTGATTTTTAAAATAAGTGTATGTAGCTCTTCCTTATGTCAACCAGTCACTGTCTGTAGAGAACCCGGATCTTATTTTTGCCATCGAAATCACCTTACAGTGTCTCTCTTCTGTCTCTTTTTCATGACTAACTCTTAGATCACATTTACATCACAGTGCAGTTCCTGCCCCTTCCCCCAGCATCCCCCTGGTCCTGTGTTTATTTTAGGTTAGATGGAATCTATATCTACTTCAACTTCTCCTTCTGTTCCACTTAACAAATGGTTAGTAAGTTTTACACGCTTGCTAATATAAAAGGCATGAATTTTGAAAATAAATTTTGGATTTTTTTTTCTTGCGTAAGACATCATACTAATGCTCCTTTCAATTAAAGCAGAATTCCTGGAATCTTATTCTTGTAGCTAAAATACAATACTGATCACCAAAATATATTTGTCACTGAAGTAACCAAATTTCACACTCAGCTCTGCAACCAATCCAAGTGTAGATTTTTGTGGACGGATTAAAGGCAGTAGGCATTAAGCTTCAGAAATATGTGGTTGTAATGCTAAGGCTTATTCTTATCCAGATCTCATTATTTCAAAACCAAAATGGGGACTGAGAATGTGGCTTAGGAGAAGAGTTCTTGCTTACCATACTCCATCCTCAGTACAGCAAAACATAGTAATAATAGTAGCAATAAAATAAATCAAAACTAACAAGAAGCAAGCCTCTAAACTTCAGAGTGAAATGGACCATTAAGAATTACCTAGCCTCACCCTAGTCTTTCCACATCAACTTTTAGACTGAACAGGCTGTTGTTATATGTTAATGTATGTAAAATTCCATTTTTTTCCCATTGACTTAGCAAGTATTTTCTGAGCATTTGCTGGATGCATGTGTGAAGTTTCTGGAGAGTTAAGGTGAACAAACAGGAAACATGAGAGGAGTGTGTACCCTGAGACCATGCAACTGCAAGGATATGAAGGGGTAGAGTTGAGGGTATAGCCCGGCGCTATAGTGCTTGCCTAGGATTCTCAAGGCCTTGACTTCCATAAGTTGCAACACACACACACACACACACACACACACACACACACACACACACGTTGGAGGTGTGTAAAAAGCTTTCACAAGTAGAGAGAACATCTGTCGTTGGACATTGATGAGACCTTATAAAAAAAAGTGGTGTTTACTTAGTGTAGTAATTCAGCAGATATAGATGGGTAAAGCATGGACAAAGTTCAAGACGTATGTAGAGTGGGCTCCTGGTTGAACATTCACTGAAAAGTGGAAAACAGCAAGGGGAAAGGAGGAAGGTTTTTGGGAAAACCTGGCGGAGGGATTTGGCTGGCTATGGGATCCATGCCAGGTTTTCATTGCCGCCAGACTTGCCTGCATTCTTGGGCACAGGGAGATATGGTGGTCCCTGAGCCTCAGGAGGGCTGCCTCTGTGACAGCTCCGTGGAGGGTAGTGCCATGTGTATAACCTACCAGAAGTCTGGGTGAGATGGCCATTGCCCCACTGCAGAAGGACGAAAGGAAAGTCTGGGTGTGTGGTGGGGTGGTGCGGTATGGGAAAGTAGACACTGCTCAGGTAGGGTCACAGTGTCACCTGATGTGAGATGTTAAGAGAGTCTGAGGACACACAAAGCTCAGAGCCTAGGTAACTCAGAGGATGCATATTCTAATTTTTTTTTTAAATGATGGTAAAATAAAATTCAGGTAAATTCAATATACAACAGATAACATTAGCAGTGTTATTAAACCTAGGTAAATTTATGTAAAACATAAGATCTATGGTTAATAATAGTTCCCATCACCTGCTTAAACACCTGCGATAAGCCAGATATTATGCAAGCCTCATGTAATCGCAAACCTCACAACCAACATCCCAATTTACAGATGGAAAACTGAGGTTAAAGTAGTTAAAACACTTTGCCCAAGGTCTTACAGCTAACAAGTGGTTTAATTTATTATCCAGATTATCACAGTCTGAGAAAAGATCAAACCTCTGTCGTTAGAATTCATCTTTTCTACCTGCAAACTTTTTCTAGCCAACACAACGTTTGACTTCATTTTAATTCTGTTGCATCCTCATTGTGCATTTGGTAAGATACTTATGCCTAATGCATTGCTTTATTTTTGTTAATACTCTTATGAGGCGTTTCATGGGCTTAGAAAAACCCCACCCAATGTGATTCTGTATTACACAGACTAATTGTTGATTCTGTATATGATGCTGGCTGATTGTTCTTTAATGGGACAAAACAGCTTTCGACAGTAATTTATTTTTTTTTCTAAACATGGGCATGGTTTCATTGTAGTTCAGGAGATTGAAATGTCTTGGGAAGAGAAGATCCACTGAAGGTTTGATGTCTCATCTGACTTCTTAAGGTGGAGCAAAGAGAAGCTGGGTGTGACTTTGTGAGTCCACCTTGACTAGCATAACCTGTCTTTCCAGATGAGGAACTTCTAGAAGATTTTAGAAGTGTTTCGGTCTGGATGAGTGGCTGGGAGTTCTGCTCCCTGCTCAGCTCTCCTTCTCCATCCTACTGGGTCTCAGTGGCCCTGACTCTTTAAAACTGAAAATGGTCAGATGTGGTTCTGGGGGTGAAGCCACAGCCCCAAAGATCCCAAGACCAAGGCACCAAGACAACGAGCCATCATTGGAAGCAACAGCAGAGAAAATGCTATTGAGACCTACAGTTTACACCTCACCACAGACACCTTGGGTTAGAGGGGTTCATTTACTTTACAACCATGGATGAGAACTCTACATTTCATCAAACAAGGATCCCTTAGTGAAAAGTAACAGCAAACAGTCGAATGTTTTGCTTGGAAATAAGATTTTTGACACACAGACATCACAGCTCTGACTTTATCTGCCATCTGGGGATGAAAAGGAGCAGACATCTTCAGGGATGACAGGACAATATATAATGTTTTTTTTTTTTTTTTTGAGGTTTAGTAAAATAAATGTTTTTGCATAGGAAAGTATTTCAAAACAGAAATTTCTATTTGGCATTGAATTTGTAAAAACCGAATATTTTGGTGTCATTTCCACTGAACAATTAAAAAAAAAAACAAATAAGAAGACATCTTTCTCTGAATTTTCTTACTCCTTCAAGAATTCTTTTATACTGCTAAGCTAAAATACATCATTCTCACTTAATTGCCTGAAATAGTTGTTTTTGACTCTTACAGGACTCCTGAATGCCACATACTTGATACCCAATCTGTTCCTTCGTTTTCTTCTTTCCTCTTTTAAATATAAATTTATTTTAATGGCTACACTACAGCATAAAAATTGCATGTATTCACAGAGTACACTGCGGAATTTCAACGTATGAATCACAATTGTTTCTCCTGTAAGTCCGTGTCTACTTTTTCTGCACACTGTCCTTAGAAGAACAGCTTGGGGCAAAGACAGAGACACAAAAAGGAAGTTTCAGAACAACGTCTTAAAGGCAGGAGCAGCCACCACAGACAGAGCCGCTGGAGTTCACTTCCACAGCGTTCGTTCTGGAGACCTAACGACACACCTAAGGCTCACCCACCCCTGGAGGCGGGGGTTCCTCCCTGTTGGAGATGCAGGCAGTCAGGCAGCAGCCTGAGAGGCACTCCCGCTTCGTGATAAAGTCACAGACTGTACATTTGGGAGTGGTGGAGCTGGGAGTGAGCTCCACCGGTGCCAACTTTGGGGTCTCTGTGAAGGTTGTGGCAGGTGTGGCCAGTCTGTCCCTTCATCTGGAGCAGCCACCTGACACATAGTTAAATGATGGAGAGTCACCCTAAAAGAAGTGGGACATTTTATTGGAATACTGCCCCCCCCCCGGGTTTTGTTTTGTTTTGTTTATTTATTATTTTATCTTATTTTTATTTTTATTGAGACAGGGTTTCTTTGTGTAACCCTGGCTGCCTGGAACTAGCTCTGTAGACCAGGAGTGCTTCTGCCTCGGAAGGCTGGGATTAAATGTGTGTGCCACTGCCAGCACCACCACTCGGCCTCAGTTCCTATACTGGGACAAAATTAAGAGGGGACCTGGTCATCTAAACCTATATGGAAAGAGTCCTTTATCCCTCATTTGTGCATGGGAGCAGCGACTGGGATAGATGCACGCCCCGGCTGAACTTCTAAATCAGGGCGATCAGTTAAATGCCATCAAATTGTCTCGTATTTGCCTTTGTTTTTCTTCTGCTCTCCTGAGCTGGACAAGCAGGCCTTGAGCACCTGCATGTGCAAAGCCTTGTGTTGTTAGGTGTGTGTAGGAGGGGAAAGTGATGAAGGTGTGCGGTAGCCACACCTGTGTGTAAAGAAGTCGTGCAGAAGTGTGGGCAGAGGAGTGTGGGTAAGCCCTGGGGAGGAGGCGTCATGGGGCCTGTCACTTCTGAGGAGTGGCCATCCAACAACTCAGCCTGATGGCTAGCGTGCTAATGGGCTAAAATTACATTTTTGTTGTTGTTGTTTGTGTGTGTTTTACTTAAGATTCTTGAAAGACACTAACAATGTAGGATACACGAAAGACACTTTAAAAATTATAAAGAGAATTGATTAGGCCTGAAGATTAATGCATTGTGTAGTTGCAATTTCTAATAGACATTTACTGAGCTTTTTTGGGGCATTATTGGATGAATCTGAATACAGAGAGCCATATAACTTTATTTCAGGCATACATACAAGACCCTAACGACACAAAGAAAGAAGGGAGAGGAAGAAGAAAAGAGAGAGGAAGGAAAGATGTAACATATGGGAGATTGTGTACACACAGGAAGAAATATAGTACGGTGCCATGGATGCCTAAAGAACCATAAAAGTTACTATCAAGTTATTTTGTAAGCAAAGCACTTTTACCTTGTAATGTTTCATGTCTGTCATCAATTTTTTTTTTCTATTATGTCCTGGAAGCAGATGTTCAACAAATGCTTCAAGATAGCTAATTTTGGAATCTTTCTCCTTTTTAAGAAACAAGATCAAACGTAGCTGGATGCTGTTCACACACACAATTGTGTGGTCTGTTTTTGGATTTAACTCCAGAACACATTTTCCTTTTAGCCACCGGTGAAGGCATCCTTTTACAAAAGCTTAGAGCCATTCTTGTTTAAACAGGTTTTAGAATGAATTTTTAAAAGTGTTTGCGCAGGCAGGTTCTGTGCGGGATGAGTCATTGGTCTTTCTGAGTTTGAAGATAAAACAATGTCGGAAGAGTTCCTCTTCTAAGGATGGCTCTTTAATTACCCAAGAACATCTATCAATTTTAGCTTAGAAGTCGATAGTCGTATCATTTAACCCACATAAGCTTTCTTTTTCTTCCCCCTTCTGGTATCTTTTCCCTTCGACGTCTATAAAACAAAACACATTTTTAAGTGGAACATAGATGCTGAGTGAATGTTTGCTAGTTCAGTTCTGAATGTGGTTTGTAAGCTTGCCTCTTTGGGCTGGGAATGAAGCTCGGTTGGCAGAGTGGTTGCCTAGCATGCACAGAGCCCTGGGTACATCCCTGGCACCACATAAACTGAGTGTGGAAGAAGCCTGTTGATCCTAGCACTCAGAGGTGGAGTAAGAGGACTGTAAAAGTTCACACTGGATTACAGAGTAAGCTTAAACCCAGACTGGTGATGCATGCCAGTAGTCAAACACTTGCCTAAACTTGCTTGAAGACCAGGGTTTGATTCCTAATACCAAAAAAAAAAAAAAAAAGAAGAAAGAAAGAAAGGAAGGAAGGAAACAAAGAAACAAAGAAACAAAGAAACAAAGAAAAAGTAGTGTGTTCCCTAAAGCTGCTCCCCAACTCTCATGGCGAGGGATCTGTACTCACTGTGTGCCGGGAAGGTGAATATCTAACCCAGTAGGTCAAAATCCTCTCTGCTTGCCCTTCTCCTTGACTAAGCACAGCCAGGTCTACATAGGAAGCATCCGCTGGGGCTGAAATGTCAGGGTGGATGCCCCCTTCCCCAGTCGCTAACCCGGGCTGGCCAGAATCTGTCTTTTGAGATAGACAGAGCCAATATGCACCCAGTTCTTTCTTACTTCAGTCCATTTCCAAAGCTCTTTTTGACTGCACCTCAGTTAGAAGTGGGATTTTTTTTTTTTTTTTTTACAAATGGAGACTGGATAAGGAAGCTTTCTTTAGGATGTTATAATAGACCCCTCTCTGCTACCCATGGTTTCTCTTTCTGCTCTTTGAGTTGCCTGTGGTCAACCACTGTCCAAAAATACCAAATGGACGTTAGGCAGGAGTGGTGGCTCACGCTTGTAACCTCAGCACTGGGGAGATAGCGGCGGCAGGATCGGAAGTTCAAGGTTACCCTCAGCCATGGAGCTGGTCTGAGGCCAACATGGGAACATGAGATCTTGTCTCAAAAATAAATAAATAAGTGGGGTGAGGGGAGTGGCTTGCTCCTGTAATCTCAACACTCAAAAGACTGAAGAAGGAGGATCGCCCTGAGAGCAGGAGGCCAGCCTTGGTTACACATTAAGATCCTGTCTCAAAACCAATGTACAAAATACAAAACCAACAAGGAAGCTGGATAAATCTAGGAATAAACATTCTGAAGTTTGAAATGCCCTTTACTACAATGTATTGTTATATTTAAATATAACAGTTCTGTTATATTATTATTCTCTTATTGTACCTAATTTATAGATTAGACATCACTGTATATCTGTATGAATAGGGAAAAAAATAGTTTCTCAGTACTGTGGAATAGATTTGTAAGACAATAGTAAAACAGGATTCACACCCAGCTTGGTGACTATAATTCCAGCACTCAGGAGGTCAAGGCAGGATTACCATGAGTTTGAAGTCAGCCTGGTTACATTCTGAGTTCTGGGCTAGCCTGTGCTATAGAGTGAGCTACTGCTTCAACAACACATAGATGTTAGTCAAGATTTCAGACATCCTGCAGAGAGTCTTAGCACTCAGCCATGTGGATACAGTAAATTAGACAAATAACAATGCAGATCTTCTTACCTTCACTATTCAAACATTTAGTCTTTCTTTTGTTTGTTTCAGTTTGAAAGAACTTTGATTCCTGTGTATCCCTCTTCATCTACTAAGATGCAAGGCAAAACACAGGGTTAGTGTACCCAGGGCATTTGGTGAACGCATGCAAGGCCTTTAGTAAAGGGTGAAGAGTTTTAAAATTGTTAGCAGCACACAGAGTCCACTTTTTTTTTTTTTTTTTTTTTGAGACAAGGTTTCTCTGTGTAGCTTTGCGCCTTTCCTGGAACTCACTTGGTAGCCCAGGCTGGCCTCGAACTCACAGAGATCCGCCTGGCTCTGCCTCCCGAGTGCTAGGATTAAAAGCGTGTGCCACCACCGCCCAGCAGAGTCCACTTTTTAAAAAGACTGTTCAGATACGTGTGGGTACAGGAAGAGGATAAGACGTCTTGTCTTAGGTAGGATCCAACAGATCTCCAATAATAGAACTGTATTCCACACTACAAGGGCATAACGAAGCGGAGCAACCCCAATGCTTTGACCCAGTGTGTGATTCCCCAGCTCCCTCTCCCTGGAGACAGTTCCTGTGTGAGTGTTGTGCAGCATACTGAATAGTGGGGTTTCAGAAGCTCCAGAATTTGTGCTTTGTTGTCCAAAGAATTTCATCTTGTAAATTGACTTAAAATGTGTATGGCCCTCTGGATATGTTTATTCATAACTGAATTTGAACTGCCTGTATTTGTATATATTTTGTGTGTGTGTGTGTGTGTGTGTGTGTGTGTGTGTGTGTGTGTGTGGTGCTGGGGATTGAACCCATGGCTTTGCACATGTTGAGCACATCCTCTACCAGCCAACCCCTCTAGTTAACACATTTTTATTCTGAAGTAGATTTTGATTTACAAGAAAGTTGCCAAGATGGTACAAAGTTCTTATGTATGCCATACCAGTTGCCCTTAATTGTCTGTCTTATGGCTCAGTTTATGGTAGCTTTTACTGTGGCATGCCTTGTTAAATCGGTTAAGAAAGTCTGACTTTTATTGTGCGGCGAGATACCTCTTTCATTCATGTGCTTAGAACTGGCATTCTTTGTGGACAGCACCTTCTGAGCCACCTTGCTGAACAGAACTTTCCAAATGTTTCAGAAGAAAGGTACTTGCCTTTCAATGAAGAAAAAAATACTGTCTGTAAATCCCAGTACTCAGTAAGCTGAGGCAGGAGGATTGCTATGAGAGTGAAGCCAGTCTGGACTACATAGGGAGTTTCAGGCCTGTCTGGGCTATGGGGGTGAGATCCTGTCTCAGATAACCAAAAGAGTAGAAGGAGAAAAAAAAGAAGAAGAAGAAAAAAAAAAGGAAAACAATTGTAATTATATAGAACTTTCCTAATCCTTCCTTCCTTTCCTCCCTCCCTCCCTCCCTCCCTCCCTCTCTCTCCCTCCCTCTCTCTCTCCCTCCCTCTCTCCCTCCCTCCCTCTGTTTCTTCCTTCCTCCTTTATTTTATGTGGAATCTCTCTGTTGCCCAGCTTGGTTTTGAACTCCTGAACTCAAGCCATCTTCTTCCCCCAGCCTCCCCTAAGACCTTCGTGATTTCTTATTTGCCCTGGAATTCTCAACGAGGTTCCTGCGTTTCTCGGTTTTTCTGTTTCTTACGTTTCCTCTGGCTTTCTGGCAGGTACATTGGGAAAGTGTTCTAAGGCAGCTGGAATTCTGTACAAGTTAGGACAACAGATGTAGTCTTGTCTCTGTCCCAGCGGAGTGGGAGTCCTGCCAGATTTCCTGTGTAATGCTGAGAGGAAGCGAGACTGGTTGTCCTCCCGGGGCAGGAGTGGGGGAGGCTGTCCAGGTTTTGACAGGTGGACGCTCAGGCAGCGTGCTGCCTGGGCCTGCCTCAAGGAGCCAGTGTCGTCATTTGGGAGTGGTTCCCAGGGAAAGCTGGGATCCTCACCCACATCCAGCTAGTACTGGCTTGTTGGGGAGCCTTGCTGGCAGGGCGGAACCCCAAATAGGTGGCAGAAAAAAAAGAAAGGACATGCTTTCCTGTGGTGTGGTAATATATAGTCAGACACTGTGGGAGAGGTTCCCACATTCATGTGGGCCTCCCCATCTCGGTATGTTATAGCTATTGTTTTCTCAAATGGTTTTTCCATTACTAAGCTTGTAACCCAGGGCACATGCCAGGCAAATGCTGTGCCATTGGACGGAGCCCCCAGCTCAACACCCCATTTCACAGTGGAATTCTTTCTTTAAAATCTACAGGGTGGTCTGGAGAGATGGCTCAGCTGTGAAGAGCATTGACTGGTCTTGCAGAAGACCTAAGTTCGGTTCCTAGTACCAATGTCGGGCAGCTCACAACCACCTGTAACAACACCAGCTCCAGGGGATCAAATGTCCTCCTGCCTCCGCAGGCACCTGCTCTCAAGTGCACAGATTGGCACACACTAAGATACATAATTAAAAACCAAATAAACCTTTAAAACAAGATAATGAGGGACACACGCAGATTTCATTCTGATAGAAAAGCATCAAACTGATAGAAGCTGGGACAAGTTGGAGCTAACTAATGGACCAGGTGCCTCTGAAGTCCTATAAGGAAGTTTGCCCATTTTTTAAATTGAAATTTGTTTAAAGTATGTGTATGTGTGTGCATATGCAGGTGTTTCTAGGGGCCAGAAGAGAGTGTCTGAGCCCCTGGAGTTAGAGTTACAGGGACTTCACGTATGAGCTCCCCAGTGTGGGTGTTGGGAATTGAATCCAGGTCCTCTGCAAGAGTGGTGAATGTTCTTAACCACTAAGCTAGCTCTCTACCCTCGAAGTTCAGCAGCTTGAGGCATATTCATCCAGCTGTTCACACGTATTAAACACAATCTGAAGCTGTGGCAGGCAGGGCTGAAGCTTGATTTATATCAGGAAGTTAAGAACGTAGACTGAGCCTCATTCAAGGGCTGTCTAAAGCTACTGAATACGCTTAAAATTTCCATCTTCTCCCTCATACTGTGATTTCTTTGCTCTTCCTGCCTCTTAGTGTGAACGTGGAAAATCCTTTTGTAGAATTAGCCTTGCTCTCGTCCCCTTTGTTTTCCTGGATTTGCTAGTGACGTCCCTGTTCCCGTGCTTGACCTGCTGACATCTTGCCGTAGAAGGACATGTGCCGGGGACTTGGCTGTCGGGAGGGAGTATGAGCAATGACCGACCAGATGAGATCACTGGCTGCCATTGCTGGTCACGTGTGGTCACACGTCAGAAAGTTGTTCTGGCTTAGATCTTTGACCTGAGGAGAAATTGGTTTGAAGGACAATTTTGGGTTAATCTATGGAATTTTGGTGGCACATGGCTCTAGTCCCGGCACTTGTGAGGCAGAGACAAAGAACTCTATGAATTTGAGGCCAACCTGGTCTATATAGTGAGTTCCAGGCCAGTCAGAAATGCACAGTGAGACCTTGTCTCAAAAAAACAAAAAAACAAAACCAAAAACCCCCACCAAGTTCTATGGATTAAAAAAAAAAGTATGATATCCATTTTAGTTTCCCTGACTTGGACAATTGCACTGTGGTTATATAACTATTTGTCTTCATTATTGGGAAATTTATATTGAAATATTTTGGTATGAAAGGGCACTGTCATTGTCAAATGAGTCAGGAAAAGGTGACATACACACACACACACACACACACACACACACACACGGGGGGAACATCAACGTGTGAACAACTGTGGAGTGAGGAGTTTCACAGGACCACTTTCGTGCTATTTATTTTTTTTGCAACTTTTATGAAAGTTTGGTATTATTTTTAAATTGATGAAAGTCACCCCCTGTCTGGTTTCTTTGTCTCCACAGTCAAACTGGCACCATGTCCAGGCACCAGAACCAGAACACTATCCAGGAGCTGCTGCAGAACTGTGCGGACTGTCTCATGCGGGCCGAGCTGATCGCCCAGCCAGTAAGCTCTCTCTTCTCTCTCCTCAGAGTCTCGTCCCGGCCCACGCCGGTGTCTGAGGAGCTCACGCCCTCCCGGCAGCCTGTGCATGCCTGCTGTTGGGCTTCTCACATTATTAGTGTCTGGGGATGGTCCTCTCAGACCGGACGAGACAGGGATATTATCTTAATCTATTTTCTGTTGCTAGTAACAACACCACAGACTGGGCAAACTACAAAAGACAAGAAGTTTGCTTTGGCTTGTGGTTCTGGCCCAAGCTGAGGGCAGCATCTGGCGATGACCTTCTACCTGGCAGAGTCCCCAGGGGGCAGAAGGCATCACATGGCAACAGACAAAGAGCACACAATACTCCTAGCCAAATTGGCTTTTATAACAGACCCACTCTGAAGATAACCTGTTCATCCACTAATCACATGAATTGATTAGTCACCTCTTAGTTTAAAAAAAAAAGTGATTAGTTCTCACTTTTTAAAAGATTTTTTTTTTTTGACTTTTATTTTCTGTGTCTGGGTGTTTTGTCTGCAAGTATGGTATGTCTGTGCGCCACATGCCAGGTGCCTGCCGGAGCCGGAAGGGGGTGTCAGGTCCTCTGGAACTGGAGTTACAGGTGGCTGTGAGCAGCCATGTGGGTGCTGGGAATCAAACCTGGGTCCTCTGGAAGAGGAGTCTGTTTTCTTAACCAATCAGCCATCTCTCCAGCTCTAAATTTTTTTTAAAACACTGTAGCACTCCAGTGGTTCTGGATTTTCTAAAAGCTGGCCAGAGAATGATGGGTGGTAGTCTCACTTCCTATCGTGAGTGATACATGTTTTCAGCAAAAGAACTGAGAGTAGTCTCTCCTGAGTTGACACTCATATTTGGACTACATCCAGAACCTGCCACACTGCAAACATTTTTATCCAGAAAATTTATGTTTTTTTTCCTTTTGAAGACTATCTTAATGTTCTAATTTCTTAATTTAGTTACTAATGTTCTAATTTCTTAATTTAGTTACTGTGTAGATTCTCATAGTGTCCAGCTCAAAGAATATGTCCATTCATGTGTGTTGACACATACTGGTGATAACAGCCAGCACTTGGGAAGCAGAGGCAGGAGGATTCTAAGTTTAAGGCCAGCCTTAGCTGCATAGTGAAACTCTACCAATGAACCAGAAAGGATCGAGGGTGTAGAGAAGGAGAGCGGGAGGGAAGGAGAGGAGGAAAATACATATATTCAGTTCATGGTAAAAGGATTTGGGGGTCAGTGCACTAGTTCGGTTTAACACATACTCTTCTAACTCCTCCCCTACCTGGCTGACTCCTTCATCCAAGGCAGGTAGTGGGTTATCAGTACTCAATTTAGGACATGCCTGAAGCCCTGTGTGTAGTTTGTAGTGACTGGGTACATTTACCCACAGTGTAATGGCAGAGTGTTGCCAGTTTATGTCTATGGACATGCATTCGAATACTAAAATGAGTGCGTGGGAAGCAGTGTCACGTTTGCTGACATCACTGTGTGTAGAGGTAAGATTCATTTGGCTGCAGCTGACGAGAACAGCAAGTGGAAAATGGAGACCAAACTGCTCATTGCCACCGAAGCAGCCGAGAAGGCTTTCTGTTCAAAAACGACTTCAGTGTGAAGTAGAGACCCATAAGGAGCTACAGAATGGGTCTCCTGCACCTGTCACCCAGCCCCCTCCATTGGTGACATCTGACACAACTGTAGTGTGTCATTTTTTTCTTAAAGAGCTGAACAAGTTCTGGTCCTCTGCAATACAGGAAAGGCTTGGACGTGTTTAAAGCCCCCACCTTGTAAATGGTCCAGCCATCTTATCTTGGTCAAATTCACGGTAAATAGGAATTGGGTGTAAAAGGAAAGATGGAAATTGAAGGAAGGGGAAGATGAACATTCTGTAAATTTACCTTTAAAATCCACCTGAAGGGCTGGCAAGCTGGCTCAGTGGGTAAAGGCTCTTGCTGTGCAAGCCTGGCGACTTTAGCTTGATTCCTGGAACCCACGTAAATGTGGAGGGAAAGAACTGACTCCACATATAAATACACACACATGCATACATACATACATGCATATGTATATACATACATACATATATAAATACTTTGAATTGTTTTTTATTACATTTATTTGTGTGTGTGTATGTGAGTGAGTAAGTGAGTAAGTAAATGAGTGAGTGAGTGCCAGGGAATGAGTGTGGAGGTCAAAGGACAACTTCCAGGGAGTTGGTTCTCTCCTTCCACCATGAGGATGCCGGGCATCAAACTCAGATTGTCAGGTTTGGTGGCAGGCACCTTTACCCACTGAGTCATTTCACTGGCCCTGGGTTTTTTTGTTTTTTTTGTTTTTTTTTAAAGACAGAGTCACTCTGTACAGTACAGGCTAGCCTCAAACTACTGATCCTCCTGCCTCTGCCTCCAAAGGTGTGGGATTTGGGGTGTGTACCATGCATGCTCAGCTCAGTTAGAAACAAGCAGTTTGACTAGGGGGCTTATACTGTCTGTTACATTGTGAAGTTTGCTTTTATTGACGCACATGAGGCTTTTCCTTACCATCTTACACATTTTCATGGCAATTCTTTCTGCCAGGAACTGAAATATGGAGATGGAATACAGCTGGCTCGGAGTAGAGAGCTGGATGAGTGTTTTGCACAGGCCAATGATCAGATGGAAATCACAGACAGCCTGATCCGGGAGATGCGGCAGATGGGCCAGCCCTGTGATGCTTATCAGAAAAGGTATCGCCTGCAGAGCATGGTTGGGGGACCTCCAGCAGGTGACCTCAGGCTTTTTCCAGAAGAAGCACACACATGCCTCGAGAACACCTCCCTTACTTGGGGCTTTGCAGCGTTTTCCATTTCAAATATAAAACTGCAACCTTCATCTCTGGTGGACCCCAGAGAGGCTACAAGAATGAAACAGACCCACAGGAAAATAACCACTCAAAAACTCTAGCTCTTCCTGGAATGGTAGCAGAGCCCCGTGATCCTAGGTACTCGGGAGGCCAAGGTAGGAGTATCAAAAGTTCAAGGCCTGCCTGGACAATTTAGTGAGACCTTATCTCAAAAGTAATTAATTGATTAAATAGTTGTTTTTTAAAGAAGGACACAGGATGTGGTGGAGAACTTGCCTTGGGTTCTGGCCCCAATGCTGTAATAATGCTATGTTAGTTGGAACGGCTGAATGGGTCATGAGCCTTCCCTCCATTTAGACAGCCACAGAGGTCTGGTGCAGCATCTGACCTTTCCAGAGGCTAATATAGAGCTTTATTTAATCAAGTGAGACTCTTGGAGTTGGAAGTGACCGCTCCACAGCAGAGATGTGTAGTCTAAATTTGCTCTCATATTGTTGAGGCCCAGGGTACTAGAAAGATAAATTCCAAGCATGAAACTCAAAAGAACTCGAGGCGCTGCCAGGTTAGGCACAGGTGGTGACACTTTTCATAATGTTCAGGTTGTGAGTGGCTTCCTAGCATTTATACTTCCATGTAATCAAGTTGGAGGTCATGGGGTTGAGAAAAAAAAATCTTCCAATGCAACATCCTCGGCCTGTAGATTGACCCAAAGAACACGCAGAAAAGGGTTTTCATAGGCTATTTTCTTGTGATGACGTCATTGTTTTCCTTTCCTTTCAGACTGCTTCAGCTCCAGGAACAGATGCGAGCCCTTTACAAGGCCATCAGTGTCCCTCGAGTCCGAAGGGCCAGCTCCAAGGGAGGTGGAGGATACACCTGCCAGAGCGGCTCTGGGTGGGATGAGTTCACCAAACGCCTCACAGGAGAGTGTCTGGGCTGGATGAGGCAGCAGAGGGTAAGTGGTGCCCAGGTAAACCTACTTGCGCTGGTTCTTAGACCCCTGAACCCAGGTAGTTCAGATGAAGAGGGTGGTACAGTCAGCCCCAGACCTGCAGCGGCAGCAACCTGCTAAGTCACAGGGTCATTCTGTCTGAGGTGCAACCTACCTCATCTGTATCACACACAGACTGAAACGAGAGAAAGAATTCTTAGATGGCTCATTTGAAAGAGTAACACGAGAGTGAGAAAATTAAAATAAAAAATAAGTTATAAAATCTGATCACATGGGAAGAGCTGGACACGTGACACTGGATGTTTGGGTTTGGGTTTCTTGGTGGTTTTTGAGGTTCAGTTGTCTGGCTTGCAAGTCTCACTTGTGTGGGTGAGAAGTCAAATAATGGCACCAAAAGTATGTGCTGATCTTTTCCCTGCGCCTGGAATTTCTACAAAGTATTTTTCAATGCTAATTACTGTTTTGTTGTTTTATGTAGTAATTAAGCCCGATAATGAACAGGTGGCCAGAGAACCATGCCATAATCATGTAGATGGGAAATTTATAATGAAAACCTTCTAACGAGCTGTCCTTCTTTGAGAGGTGGATGTGTTAGAATAATACATTGTGGAGAGATTGTTATGCAATGCTGTAAGAACTTGACTAATTGTTGGACCAATTTCTAAATGGTTCTAAAATTTTTTAGCTATTTTAACATTCCCCCTTACCCTTTCTTTGAGTCTGTGTTGAATCATGCTGCCTAGGCTAGTCTTGAACATGCAGACTCAAGCCATTCTCCCAGGTCAACCTTCAGAATATTTAGGACCACAAGCAAGTGCCACTTACACCCAACTCAGCCTTTAAAAAGTTTTGGGTGTATTCTTGTATGATTTTTTTTTTTTTTACTACTAATCATTCACTCACTCATTCAGTTATTTTTTTTTTCATTTTTATTCACTCACTTACTCAGTTATTTATTCCATTTACTTTTTATTTGTTTGGTTTTTTTTTTCGTGTGTGTGTGTGTGTGTGTGTGTGTGTGTGTGTGTGTGTGTGTGTGTATGGTGTTTTGTCTGCATATATATCTGTGTACCATGTGCATGCAGTACCCACAGAGGCCAGAAGAGGGCACTGAATCCCCTGGAACTGGAGTTACAGAGTGTTGTGAGTCACCACGTGGGTGCTGGGAATCAAACCCAGGTCCTCTAAAAGAACAGTCAGGGCTCTTAACCAGTGAGCCATCTCTCCAGCTCCTATTTGCTTTTGTTTTTGAGACAGGGTCTTGCTTTGTAGCTTAGGCGTGCCTTGAACTTGTGACCTCCTGTCTCATCCTCCAAGATACTGGGATTATAGTGTGTTCTACCATGCCTACTCCACACCCCTATTTATTATGAAGACTTAAATTATTGTGGAAGGTGGAGCAAATAGTGGGGAGATGTCAGCAATTTTCTCAGCAACTTAACTATAAACTTGTTTGCATGTCTTCAGATTCCCCGAAAGCCTTTGAAAACCTCTTTATTGTTTGAGACAGGGTCTCATAGAGCCTTGAACTAGCTGTGGAGCTCAGGATGACTTTGAGCTGCCCAGGCCCTGGCCTCTGTCCCTGAACACACATCCCTTGAGGGTTTATATATATATATATTGGCACAATGGTAGAAACTGAGGGCTCAAAAATTATGATCCATAGTTATGAAGATGAATATTACTGAAGACAGCAAGATGCACCTCAAATGGCAAATAATGGCCTTGTGAGAGCCATGTGCTTGGGAGTGGGGAGAGAGTGGCACTCCTGTCCTGAGGAAGACTTGGGTTAATGGGGCTTGAACTGTACTTTCAAGGATCCTTGATGGGAGGCAAGACAAACTTTGAACCAGAGTAATTATGAGATGTCATATCCCCTGATGTCTTCTGAGACAGTATAACAGTTACATTAAGTGACAGCTCAGAGTTAGTCATTTTCTGTATTACTGTGGGTGTAGCACTGTAAGAATGCTTTGTAGAGCTGGGTGTGGTGGTGCTTGCCTATAATCTCAGCCGGGGCTAGGTAGGGAAACTGTCTCCAACACCAACAAATGGACAAAAAACAGCTACAGGAAAAAAAAATTAAAACAAAGACTATTTGGTAGGAAAAAACCTCTATATCTTTAAACTTTAGGAAATGGCAGTCTCACGCAAACATATTCCATCGATGAGCAATGCTTTTGATAGTGTCTGATGGATCTTAGGGCTCTCAGCAAACTAAAAGCTGTTTGATTCCTGCTAGAGGTTTGCAGGGATCCTGTGTGGCCTTTTCCTTATCATCCCACCTCCCCCCACATAGTCTGCATTCTTCACTCACTCCCAGGAGACCCAGCGGAGGCCTCTGCTGATAAGGGAGCCCTTTCCCCAGCAGTGTGATCAGGAGGCAGACACACATCTCCCTGCCAGGTTTCTGCTTTGTTTCCCTGGTCTGTGCTTCTGCTGATGGGCGAGCCAGATACTATACACCTGGCAGGTAATGAGCTGTGTGAGCTGGTCCTGGGTCATCTCTACCTTCCCAACGTAACACCTGTGGTTTCCAGTTTAAAGCGAGGGCAGTTGCAGGAGACAAGGGCAAAGTCCTTGCTAACCTTCAGTTCTCTGACTCTGAAAGGGCTCCTCTCTGAAGCCTTGCCAAGGGCACCAGAACAGGGGCGTGGCTTAGGACAATTGTGTTCTTTCTGTTCTTGCTGCCATTCCAGCTTGGGATGTTTGCCCTTGGCAGGTCCGAGAGATGACACAGGTGATTTAGAAATTTACATGTGCTCATGCAAAAGGAGGAAGAGACGCTGGACTGGACCAGATTGAAACTTGCCAGATAATGAAACAATGTATTTGATTCTTACCGTGAAACATTCTTACATTTCAGACTTAAGTGATAAATCTAGTCTGATTTCACATTTAAAAAAGCAAATGTAAACCCATAATCCTAGTATTGTTACCAACATTAATCAGAATGAAGAATCTTGAGTTTGCATAGTAACTTCCCTTTAATGGACCTCAGAGAGTCTTTACAGTTTGAAAGGTAATTTTAAAGTGCTGTATTTCTGAGCCAACAGTTAACTGTAACATTCATCAACATAACTAAGGACTGGATATGCAGCCTGATGGTAAGGCACTTGCCTAGCCTTTGTGAGGCCATAGGTTCAATCCCCCATATAGCAATAAGAAACAAAAGATGATTTAAAGCAATAAACAATGACAACTAATTTAGGTTAGTGATTTAGTTTGAGAGGCAGTGTGTGATTGTGTCATTAATGATTTCTGACATGCATTTAAAAATGATTGAATGAAGAAATGTCCATTAGTACTTATAATGCATCATATGCATACTAACTAGTATGTAGTCATGCAAATTTACATTCTCCTTTTTATCCTTTTTTAAAAAAATGTAATCATTATTACTGTGTGTGAGTGCAGGACATACATGCCAAGGTATAGGGCTCAGAGGACAGTTTTTGAGCATCAGTTCTCTGCTTCAGAATCCAGCAGCAATCCCTTTTACCTGCTGAACCATTTGCCAGCCCCACCCCACACCTACATTCTCATATGTAGATTCTCTTTCTTCAGAAGAATGGTCTAGATTGCAAGGAACCCATTACTGAATTTCCTCCTCAGTTCATCTTGAGCTGGAGCCAAACTAATGGATTTGGTGATTCTCATTAGCTATTTGGTAATCTTGAAACAAAAAATATTTGGCTTCAGACATACTTCGTATAGTTTTTCTCCCTTTCTTTCTCTCTCTCTCTCTCTTCCTATCTTTCTTTCTTTCTTCTTCCTCTCTCTCTCTCTCTCTCTCTCTCTCTCTCTCTCTCTCTCTCTCTCTTTCTCTCTCTCTCTCTTTTTTGAGATGGGGCCTTGCTGTGTACTTAGGCTAGTTTTGAACACCTGTGCTCAAGCAATCCTCCTGCCTTAGCGTTCTGGATGGTTGTCCGTTTTGAGTTTTATCAGAGGCAGAGCTGTGTATGATTACCTTGATCCCTGATGCTATAGAAAAGTGAGTCTGTCGCAGAGGAGGAACACTAACGGGTGTGCCCCCTCTCTTTCTGCAGGCAGAGATGGACCTGATGGCCTGGGGTGTGGACTCCGGCGCAGTGGAACAGCACATTAACAACCACAGGAGCATCCACAACGCCATCGGGGACTATCGCTGGCAGCTGGACAAAATCAAGGCCGACCTGGTACTGCTCACAGCCATCATGGGGTCTCTAGAAGGGTGTGTCACTTAACAGAGTCCATAAAAAGGTGTATCACTTAGGCAGATTTGCTTGAAACACAAGACTATTATTTTCTTTCCAAGAGACTAGAAATTAAAACAAACAAAACAAAACAAAAAGCTCCACTGAGTAAAAAAGAAGTGGAAACAGATTTATGGAACCTGGAGAAGGAGTTGGACCAAATGCTAAGTTCGTGCAGGACGTCATGAGTTTATGGTTTATGAATAAGTATCGGGGAGGTGGTAGGTAGACTATTACTGCGGAAGGCAGAGCATCACCTACCGGAAGAAAATGAAGTGATCATGTAGCTTATATTGCTGGCCAGTTGGTAAGGTCTCTTCTGGGTGAGAATAAAGTCACATTTGTCCTGAAGGAAATTGTGTCTCATGTTGATACCTCACCTGTGCTGGAAAAAAGTCAGACTTGGCTCGAGTGGAGAGGGGCAGCACAAGTCTGATCTCAGTGCTCGGTCCTGTCCCCATGTCCACCTGTCCTCGGACCCCCCCCCCACACACACACCCCCCATGCATGAAATCGCTAAATCACTAATACTTAATACTTGTAATACTTAAACCAAAGATTTCATTTTCACTTTGCCCTGCCTTTTTAACAATTTAAACCTTACTCTTGTCCTCTTGAGTGTCGGCCCAGCTTTCTCCTTCATGTCCTATTTCTCCAAAATTTTATTTTCTACAGCAAGTCTTTAAGTGATAGAGTATTTACTTTGTGGAGAAGGTATGAGTGTCCAGAGAGGGGCCTTCAAGCCATCTGGGGAAAGGTCACTGTGGGTAAATGACTTCCTAGAGCAATTGCGTCTTTTTACTGAGGGAGCCTAGGCCAGCATCTTACAAGGAGGCGAAGGAGGGCTGCACTTTCTATAGACCTCCATGAGGGGGACTAAATGCATTTTCTTATTTCCCAGCGCGAGAAGTCTGCAATCTACCAGTTGGAGGAGGAATATGAAAACCTGCTGGTAAGCCTATTTATACTTTGCTGTCAATTCAGTTCAGTTCCTCAGGTGGTAAGCTTCTCCGGTGGACCATACCCTGGCCTAGTGTTCACCAAAGAGCCTGGACACACTGTGTTCATAGATGATAATCTTGTTGCTGTTGCTGATTTTCTTTGGGAATTGACGTTCCAAAGGTTTGGCTTTGGTTTGGTTTCTGAAGGCAGTTCCGAGCACTGTTCTGTTTTCAGGTTAAATTTCACAAAAGTGACTCTTGTTAGATGCATGTAAAGTGATGAAGGATTGCAGCCCTTTTGAACAAATAGGAACAGAGACAAAGTATGTTTTCCTCACATATTTTACAAGCCCATCATCATCTCATGACAGACAGGGTCAGTTGCTTGATTCCGAAGCAGAGATCTCCACTCTTCTATCTGTTTGTGTCATCTTAGTTTCCCCTCTTTCATATGGCCTTGCTGGTCACAATGCTTTTAAAACTGTGTGGCTACTGGTAACAAACACACTGCTTTTCCTGTTGGGATGGGCATAAACTGATGGCACCTTAAACTCATGTGGGTAAAGCCTGACTTACCTAAGAGAAAAAACTTGACTTATCTAAGAGTCTAGTTCCCCCTTAATTATTTAAAATTATTAAACCCAAACATCATTATCTTTTAATTTTTTGTGTATTATAATTGGTGTGTGTGTGTGTGTGTGTGTGTGTGTGTGTGTGTGTAGGTATGTATGCATATGCTATCATGCGTATGGAGGTCAGAGAACAACTTTGTAGAGTCAGTACTTTGCGTGGGTTCTGGGGATTGAACTCAGGTCATCAGGCATACCCAGAAAATGCTTTAACTGCTGAGCCATTTGGCTGGCCTCAAATATCCTTGAGAGACTGGAGTCGTAGCTCAAAAGCAGAGTGCTTCTCTAGCCTGAGGGAGACCCTGAGTTTCCCCAGAACCAGGGGAAAAAAGATGGGAATGACCCTTTGGAATTCGGATGTTTGAATCTGAGATTGCCATGGCCTCACAAGCCTCACAAATTTGGACAGGGCCTCTCTCCTGTGAGGTGAGGTGAATGGCTAAGAGGTTTCACCTGGGCTTGGGTGGTCTGGGTAAAGAACGACTCAGGCTTGTCTGCACGGTCTGCAGCGAATGCTGTCCACCTGCTCGTTGTGACTCTAACGCTGCCCTCGTACTTGTCTGCAGAAAGCGTCCTTCGAGAGGATGGACCACCTGCGCCAGCTGCAGAACATCATCCAGGCCACCTCTCGCGAGATCATGTGGATCAATGACTGCGAGGAGGAGGAGCTGCTGTACGACTGGAGCGACAAGAACACAAACATCGCTCAGAAGCAGGAGGCTTTCTCTGTAAGCGCCCCCACCTTGCCTTTAGCCTGCTGCTGGGGGGTGGGGGCGCAGATGAAAGGTCTTTTAAATAAACTGATCAGCCACTTGTACTTTAACCTTGGGAACACCGTTCAGTGATGTAAGATTTATTGAGTTTTGTTCTATGTGTTTGCGCGTGTATCCATGTACTGTGTGCATGCAGTGCCCACAAGTGCCAGAAGAGGGCATCAGATCCCCAGGAACTGGAGTTACAGGAGCTTGTTAGCTGCTGTGTGGGTGCTGGGGATGGAAACCAGATCCTCTGGAAGAATAGTCAGTGCCTTTAACCACTGAGCATCTCTCAGCTTCTCCCCCCTTTATTCTTAAAGATAGGCTTTCCCTCTGTTAGTCAGAAAGGCCACTACATTTTGGAACTCAAATAATCATCTTGCCTTATCTTACCAAGTAGAGGGGACTACAGGAATGTACTACTGCTGGCTAAACAACCCCCACCCTCAGGGTCATTGCTTAATGTCCCTAAACACAGTGATTCATAGGTAGTGTGGGAATTAGTCCATCCAGAAACCCTAGAGTGGACGGCACTGTAGAACAGTGGATCAAAACCTGGAGTCAGAAATCAGAATGTGTTGAGCACCTGAAAAGCTGAAGTCCAGAATGCTCTCTCTGAAACTTTCTGAGTGCCACCATGATACTATAAGTAGAATTATTCCACACCTGACTTTAGGTGACAGGTGGCAATCAAAATCCCAGGACCCCCAAAATATTGTATGTAATTACCTTCAGGCTATGTGGGTAGGAAACATAAATGAATTTTATCTTTAGACTTGGGTCCTATCTCCAAAATATTTCTCTGTATATGCAAGTATTCTACAATAGCAAATCCCAAATCTGAAACACTGTGGTCCCAAGCATCTAGAGTTAGGGGTGTTCAATCGGTATTAGTGGCCATGCTGTCAATCACCTGAGCAGTCTTAGTCAGGTCATGCCACGAGTCTTGCCTCAGCTTCTTTCTAATCTTGGTTCCCAGCATTGAAAATGCTGTATTTCTGAGGGCAATGAAATATGAGTCCTTAGCATCCATCATTTCCAAAATGCAATTTTGCACGTAGCCACCTCTAAATAGTATGATGTAACAGAACCCTAACTGTGACTCTCTATAAAGGATTTGGATTTTCTTTTCCTTCACAGATACGCATGAGTCAACTGGAAGTCAAGGAAAAGGAACTAAATAAGCTTAAACAAGAAAGTGACCAACTTGTCCTCAATCAGCATCCAGCTTCTGACAAAATTGAGGTAGGCTTCGTGGGATTTACATTTTCACTAGGAAAAACATGTTTTGCATAAAAGACATCTTTGTGGGTGAATGATGCTTCTCTATTATGAAGCTATGCCAACTTTATCTTCTGCTTCGGGGTCAGCACTGCAGGCTAGGGATTGGCACACACACACCCCCCCTTTCCTGAGTGGACAGCTGACACCTTGATGCTTTCTTGTTTCAGGCATATATGGACACACTTCAGACACAGTGGAGCTGGATTCTGCAAATCACCAAGTGCATTGATGTCCATCTCAAAGAAAATGCTGCCTACTTTCAGGTTTTTAGATATACCTTTTTTAAAAAAAATCTACATTCGTGTGTGTGTGTGTGTGTGTGTGTGTGTGTGTGTGTGTGTGTGGTGGTGGTGGTGGTTACATTCCATAATGGGCGTGTGGAGGTCAGAGGACAACCTCCTTGAGTTGGCCAGGCGTCTTTACCCACTGAGCCATCTTGCTGGCCCTGGCTGATATTTCAGAGTGGCCATGGAGCCGTCAGAAGAAGGGTTGATGATGATGAAGTCTGGCTCCAGCCCTTCTACCATGTAATTGTGTAACTTTAGAACAAGTCATAACTCCAGGCTTCCGTGTCTCATGTATCAAATAGGGAGATCAGACCCATGGTGATCTCCAGGGAGCTTTTCCTAGTCTAAAATAATATGGCACATGCGTGCATTGTATGGATGAGGTGTTAATAAGCACATATGCTACACAGATGTGGAAATAATGGGGTCATATGCATTGCAATGTCATCACTACCTTATCTTTTGAGTATGTTTTGAAGCAAGGAAGCACTCTCGAAGGTATTGCATAGACCCTACCTATTGTCCTCGGTTTAGAGGAACGTAGATTTGTAATGTGGTCAGCAGTCACTCAGCCCTGCTACCAAGTCCGTGAATGTTTCTGCTTTAATCTTTTCCTTTAGCCACTTAGCAGAGGCTTGGGGTCGTGTTGGGTCCTGAAACAGAACTATTAAGTGATTGTGATGGTTAGCTTTCCCCTAATTTTAGCAAAACGCCCAGGATAATTAACTAATACAGAGAAAACGTTTATTTGGCCAACAGTTTCAGATGGTCCAGTCTGTGACCCACGGGCCCCATTATTCTTTTTTTTTTTTTTTTTTTTTGGTTTTTCGAGACAGGGTTTCTCTGTGTAGCTTTGCGCCTTTCCTGGGACTCACTTGGTAGCCCAGGCTGGCCTCGAACTCACAGAGATCCACCTGCCTCTGCCTCCCGAGTGCTGGGATTAAAGGCGTGCACCACCACCGCCCGGCAGGCCCCATTATTCTAGTCAGTGGAGAGGTAGCATATCATAGTTGGGAATGCAGGACAGAAAAGAAATGCCAGAGAGGAAGGGGAGGAAGAAGAGGAGGCTAGGGTCCCATGATTTTCTCTGAGGTACACCCCAATGATCCAAAGACCACCCTTGATGCACTTTCTTCTAAAGATGTCACCCCATTAAGTGCCACTCTGGGAACCTAGCCTTTAACAGCAAAGCCTTTGGGTGACATTCAAGATCCGAACCCTGACATTAAGTGCCTTTTCATTGACTGGAGGTGGTGTCATCCCTAACAGTTTTTTGAAGAGGCGCAGTCAACTGAAGCCTACCTGAAGGGCCTGCAGGACTCCATCAGGAAGAAGTACCCCTGTGACAAGAACATGCCCCTGCAGCACCTGCTGGAGCAGATCAAAGAGCTGGAGGTACTGTGCCACACCCAGACCCTCAGCAATGCACCCAGGGGCGTTGAGGCGCCCCAGACACAGGGCAGGCTGTGATGGAATACAGCGCACTCCCAGAGCCTACGCCTCAATTTCTTCATCTTTCAATGGCATCTCTGTGTGCCTAGCTGTGGTAGGGAAGGGCCTTTGCTTCAGTATCCCAGTAATTTACCGAAAACAAGAGTGGAGAGAATGCCGTGACTTGCCAAGTCCCTTGGGAAAGCACACTTCTCATTTTATCCACATTGGCCCTTTCACAGAGATGGTCTTTCCTGCCCAGTTAACTCAACAGGCTCTCTATGGAAGGTGATCTTCCCTCATGAGGAATTTGTGCCTTATTATTGCTAATGGAACTATAGCGATACTTAACTTCCATGTTGTGGCAGCTTCCCCAAGAGGTCGCCGAAACTCACGGGGCAGCCGTGTTTAAGGCAGATTGTATTTGCAATTGCAGAAAGAACGGGAGAAAATCCTTGAATACAAGCGCCAGGTGCAGAACTTGGTCAACAAGTCTAAGAAGATTGTGCAGCTGAAGCCTCGGAACCCAGACTACAGGAGCAACAAGCCCATTATCCTCAGGGCTCTGTGTGACTACAAACAAGACCAGGTGTGTACTCCTTGTTCGGAAGCATCGCAGAGCCTTCCCTTTATTTTATAAGTAAAGCTATCTCCTGTTGAACCAATGCAGTAACTCTGAGCTGAATCGCTGGGAACTGTCAGGAATCGGGACAATTCTGCTTTCTCTGGGTGCTGGGGAAGGAAGGCAAGGCTTCACACTGTGCTGAGCATGTACCTTACCTCTGAGCTCCACCCATCACCTAGACACTGGCTGTCTTTTTTTTTTTTTTTTTTTTTTTTTTTTTTTTTTTTTTTTTTTTTCTGAGACAGGGTTTCTCTGTGTAGCTTTGCGCCTTTTCCTGGAACTCACTTGGTAGCCCAGGCTGGCCTCGAACTCACAGAGATCCGCCTGGCTCTGCCTTCCGAGTGCTGGGATTAAAGGCGTGCGCCACCACCGCCCGGCCAAAGTAGTTTTTTTGTTTTGTTTTGTTTTGTTTTTTTGAGCTGAGGACCGAACCCAGGGCCTTGCGCTTGCCTACCACTGAGCTAAATCCCCAACCCTGTCTTAAAGGCTGTCTTAAAGGTTTAAAATCTTTCTAAAGTTGACCGCGTCCTTCTTGTGGCCTAAAGCTTACTTATTTGTGACCACCCCATCTTTAAGTTTCTGACAAGATAAATGCAGATGGGAAATGGCACTATCATAGGTCCTGCAGAGTTTTGGCAGTTCTGGATCGCACCAATCCTGTAGGCTCTGTGAGAAGCACAGGTTTATAGAGAAATGGGCTAGTTTCTGTTTTTATCTCTATGACTCCCACAGTTCTGCTCTCTTACAATAAAATGTTGAAGGATTTAAGAAACAAAATGTGATCACCTGGTTAGAAGAGCTTTATAAAACAGGGGTCTGTTCTTCCCTGTGGACTGAACGTGGTGGAGACACATACCTGTAATCCCAGAATTCGGAAGGCTGAAACATATTCCCTCAGATCGAAAGCCAGCCCAGGGTACAGAGTGAGACCTTGTTTCAAGCAACAACCAAAAAAACAAACAAACAAAAAAAAATCAGATTAAATATGAGGGGAAAAAAATTCCTATGTTTCACCAGTTCAGATAGTTGCCTTCATGTGTAGAGTCAGGGCTAAGCAGCACTTTGTCACGGAGCTGCAACTCTAGCCCTTATCTACATAGCTACATAGTGGGGGTGCTGGGAAGACGGTTCAGAGGTTAAGAGCACTGGGTACTCTTCCAGAGGTCCTGAGTTCAATTCCCAGCATCTATAATGAGATCTGGTGCCCTCTTCTGGCGTGCAGGCATACATGCAGGCAGAACACTGTATACATAATAAATAAATCTATCTATATAAAAAAAAAGCTACATAGGGCCAGGTATGGTGGTTCTGTGAGTTCAAGGTCATCCTGGTCTATACAATGAGTTTTAGGCCAGCCAGGCTACATAGTGAGAGTCTTCCCTAAAAAAAAAACAAAAACTGGAATTAATTAATACAATTTATTTATTTTTCTATTGTATAGGCTACTGAACCTAGGGCCTCACATATAGGAGGCAGTCACATATGTTCAGGCCTCTTGTACTTACTATTTTGAGACATGATCTTGCTAAATTGGCCAGGCTCTCCTTAATCTTGCTCATATCGCAGGCAGTCTTTGAACTTGTAACCTTGCTGCCTCTGCCTCATGAGTAGGTGGGACTACAGGCCTGAGCCACCAGGCCTGGCAGAAGCTCATTTAGAAGCTTTTTTTGTTTGTTTGTTTTTTGTTTTCTGACAGACTAATGCCAGGATGTTTGTATTTGTAAAATTTAAGAGCAAATGAGTGAGACAAGTGACCCCCCCCCCCACACACACACATATTAAAGTCTACTATATAAAGCGTGAACTCAAAACAGGAAGAAGAGGATGAGGGTTTGCCTTGTGGAAGAGGTTTGCTCACATTCCTGGGCAATCTTCGAAGAGTTTCTTTCTGTAACTGACTTAGGATGTAGCTAACGTTTTAGGTACCCTTAGATGTACTATTTACACACAGGTACTGCTTGTGCGTGTCATGACCGTCTTTGTTGGATGGGGGAAGCAAGCGTAAGTGTGTCAGCAGTTCATACGTCTTCATCTTCACCCCCGTTCTTTGTCTGACAGAAAATCGTGCACAAAGGTGATGAGTGCATCCTGAAGGACAACAATGAACGCAGCAAGTGGTACGTGACGGGTCCTGGAGGCGTGGACATGCTCGTGCCTTCTGTGGGCCTGATCATCCCTCCTCCAAACCCACTGGCCGTGGACCTTTCCTGCAAGTAAGTCCTCAAGTTCCTCGCAGCTAGGACACTGAACAGTGGGGGCAGGAGGGCTCGCGCCGGAAGTGTTTGCTTACTGTAGTCGTCCCCCAGAAAAAGAACTTCAGGAAGCCACTTTGCTGTGCCTCCAAGATTTTATTATGGATGAGAGAGACTATCTGACCAGACAGGAGCGCCAGAGGCAAGCATCAGTGACACTTGCCACACCCTCTGAAGCTCCTGTTTTGAGGCGCTTCCCTTTTCCAGCACATAAGTTATTTCAAATGTAGTCATGCCCCTCACGGCAGCGTTTGTTCCCAGCAGATGGAACGTACATTTTATAGACTATCCACAGCAGATTTATTCAAATGTTTTAGTTCGGAAATCTTGAGCCTCACACAGAATGGGGAGTGCTGGGTAATGCCATCCGTCCCTCTCCTGTCCAGGGTTCAGGGGTGGTCAGCATTTGAACCACTTGCCAATCAAAACACTGCTAACAGTCAATACAACAAAACATTAGATAGGCCTGTCTCAACCACAGTGACGTAAATGATCCGTATGACTGTAGATAAAGTTGAGAATTTACTTCCGGGAAGTAGGTTAGTCTGAATCTATTGAAGTGTTGGTGGTTTAAAAATTACACATCACTTCATAAGGTGTTGGGTTGATTTCTGGGCAGCTGTGCGCACCTGTCTGGGTTTTCTGTTTGGGCTGGAGTGCTCTCCTTTTCTGCCTTCCAGGATTGAGCAGTACTATGAAGCCATCCTGGCTCTGTGGAACCAGCTCTACATCAACATGAAGAGCCTGGTGTCCTGGCACTACTGCATGATTGACATTGAGAAGATCAGGGCCATGACTATCGCCAAGGTATGTCCTCAGGGCTGCCTAGAGGGTCACTTACTGCTTGACCTGGTCACTGGACACATGAGGATTTTGTGTCTCACCGCATGAGGCCTCTTAGCCTTCCACAGGACTGGTCTGTCCGGGACTGTACAGAGTGGGGTGGGACTCGGGTAGAAAGCTTGCTTAGCATGCGTGAAGCCTTGGGTGCCTCTGCTAGCACCACAAAACAAGGAGGAATTGGCACATGGCTGGTTCTGAGATGAACAGAAACACTCACTGAAGTGACCCGAAAAGCCAGAAATAGCTATGGAAGAGATAGTGTGGGCCCCCCAGTTCCTTAACGATAATGGGAATGAGGTCATACATAGCCACTGAAACATGGCAGAGGGGAAGTCAGGCTGATTCTCTGAAGGCATGCCTCTAAGTCAGAGGTCCTTGAGGGATGGTTGGCAGAGCCTTGGCTCGAGGAGTCCTTTAATGGAAAGATAAGAGAGGAGGAAACAGGCTGGGAAGTTTTAGGGCCCTTGCGCCCCTTTATCTTTGTGGAGTGGCTGTGCTTCATTTTGCTTTATTTACATTTGAGTTTCTGCACAATATTTTATTGTAAGAAAAATATCCTGTGAAGGAAAAAGCCAGTGGCAAGCTACTGCTGTGTCCCTTAGCAACAGGGATGAAGCCCCAAGACCTTTTTTGAAATCTTAGTTGGCCTATGATGAGGGTTGACCTGTCTCCTCTGCCTTGCCCTCTTCCTGCATGGGGATCTGGGGACATTCGTGTCTTCTCAGCTCACCGTGTCTGATTCACTCCTAGCTGAAAACGATGAGACAGGAGGATTACATGAAGACCATTGAAGACCTTGAGCTCCATTACCAAGATTTCATCAAAAACAGCCAAGGCTCGGAGATGTTCGGCGATGATGACAAGCGGCGGATGCAGTCTCAGTTCACCGATGCCCAGAAGCATTACCAGACCCTGGTCATCCAGCTCCCTGGCCACCCCCAGCACCAGACAGGTCAGCCTGGCCCACCTTTTCTCTTTGTGTCAGTCACATATGTGGTTTTGTGGAAAGCTGTTCCTTTGAACGATATGCTCTGTGTTGATGTAACAAAACACCTGAGACTGGATAATTTGTAAAGAAAAGAAGTGTGTTTAGTTCATTACTCTCATGCCTGGGAAACAGTATAGCGCCTGGCAAGTGATCCACGGCTCTGTCATAATTCAACAGAGAAGGAGAAAGGGGAACAGCAATGTGCAGAAAGGACTGAACGCCTCCAGTGACTTTAGAATAAATGACTCTGTTGGGGCCTGGTCAGTGCCAGAACTTAACGACACCCAGGAGATGGGTATTCATCTTTGCTGAGGGTGGTACCCTCATCATTTAACCATCCTCTGCTAGGTCCACATCTTAAAAGCCCACTACATCAGTACTCTTTCATTAGGGACCAGTCTTTCAGCATGTGAATACATGGGGGACCATAAGCCTTATCTACTACATAGCAGATATATAAAATACTTTGTATGCCAGAGTTCTAGAATTAAGTCACAGGGGATAGGCATATTTTTATACAGTTGAGGTACCTAGCACCTTGCTAACTGGGCAGTCTGTCGTTTATGGTCCTAACTTATTTTTACAGTCACCAAAACTGAAATCACTCATGTGGGCTCCTGCCAAGATGTCAACCACAATAAAGTAATTGAAACCAACAGAGAGAATGACAAACAGGAGACATGGCTGCTGATGGAGCTGCAGAAGATCCGCAGGCAGATGGAGCACTGTGAGGGCAGGATGACGCTTAAAAACCTCCTGCTCACAGACCAAGGCTCTACACACCACATCACAGTGAAAATCAACGAGCTCAAGGTAGGAGCTGTTAACAGTAATCTCCTGATTCCACAGGCCCTTATGTTCATCTATGAATGAGGGAAAACCCCATGGCTTACATGTTTATAGGCAAGTGTATTTGTTTTCCATTGCCACACTAAAGACGTTTTTAAGATTAAAAGCTAATCTTAAGAATCCACACAGCTACAGTGTAGAATATATATATATATATATATATATATATATATATATATATATATATATATATATAGTGTGTGTGTGTATGTATAGGTTGCTAAACTTGTGGTATATGTATACTATGGAATATATATTTATTTTAAATTATGGCAAGGTTAGGGAAGTATGGGCACATGAGTACGGGTACCCTCAGAGGCCAGAAGAGGGTGTCAGATCCTAGAGCTGAAGTTATAGGCAGTTGTGAGCTACCTCAGGTAGGTGCTGGTACCCCCAATTCAGGTCTTCTGCAAGAACAGTACAGGCTTCTAACTCCTGAGCCATTTCTCCATCCCAACATGGAATATTATTCAGTTTTACAAAAGAAAGAAAAATTAAGAATTGTGTGAACCTAGGGGATGTTATGCTGAGTGAAATGGACCAAATGCACAAAGACAAACAGAGTGTGATCTCACTGACACGTGGAATTAAAAAGGAGTCAAACATATAGAAACAGAATTGTAGTGATGACCCAGGATGGGGCCATGGAGGAAGTGAGGAGATGTAGGTCTGAGGGTACACACTTGCAGTAAGGTAAGTCTGAGACCCGGTTTGCAGCAGAGGACTTTGGGTAATAATGTATTTATTGAAATGTTGCTAAGGGGTTAGACTTTAGGTGCTCTTAACTGCTGGGCGCCTGCCACATTACTTGTATATGTGCAAATTACCATAAGTATATACGGTACACACACACATACCTATGCATATTTATGCATATATAGAACAGTGATTTTCTTATGCATAGCAGAACAGCACACTGCAGACCTTAAAGGCGCATGATAAAAATAAGTTTAACACAATTGCACAGCTAGTGAGATGCGCTTCCCTTCTTTTTCGACAGAGTGTACAGAATGACTCACAAGCCATCGCCGATGTTCTCAATCAGCTTAAAGACATGCTTGCCAACTTCCGAGGCTCCGAAAAATACTGCTATTTACAGAACGAGATATTTGGACTATTTCAGAAGCTGGAAAATATCAACGGTGTCACAGATGGCTACTTAAACAGGTGAGCACAGATAATAGCCCTCAAGAGTAGTTTTTGTTTTCAAATTTTCTTTTGTTTTCCCTTTTGGTGTGGGTGGGGATTGGGGTAAATGGGGTGGGTGATGGAATCCAGGGTGACTGCTCTCTCACTGAGCCACATCCCCAACCCTGTCCAGGCTCATTCTTGCCTGACTTCATTTGTTATTTGTGCTTGGCTTTTTGGAGCTTGTGCTTTAAAGACACCCACCCTCCCTTTCCCACCGCTGTAACATCCTCCTGTCTCCTGAATAGTGACGAGAGCCAATCGTCACCGTCTCATTATGTCCCTGGAAACCTCACCCACCTCTCTTGCTCTTTCCAGCCTGTGCTCCGTGAGAGCTCTTCTCCAGGCTATCCTGCAAACGGAAGACATGCTGAAGGTCTATGAAGCAAGGCTGACGGAGGAGGAAACTGTCTGTCTGGACCTCGATAAGGTGGAAGCTTACCGCTGTGGACTGAAGGTAACTCAAAGGGTCGTCACTGTCGCCTGGCCACCAGGAAGTGGTAGGGAACGTGGTCCTCTGCTGCAAGCATCACTAAGTTTCCATGAGTGTTTTCCTTTATTTCACTTGTTGAAACTACGTTTTATTTGTAGAATAGTTATAGGTTTACAGGAAAACTGACAGGATAGAGTCCATATACCCTGTATCTAGTTTCTGCTAGTGTCAGCATCATACATTTGTGTGATCTCTCTGATAGAACTGATAAGTCAGTAATGACATATGACTACAGGCTGAAGTCCACGCCTTTTGGTTCTTTTTAAAGAGAGGGTCTCATGTATGCCACACTGGTCTCAAAAGCACTATGTAGCTGAGGCTGACCTAGAACTCCTGATCCTCTTGCCTCTCCCTTCTGGCACTGGGATTACAGGTGTGCACTACCCCACCCACAGCCCATGCTTTATTCATGTGTGCAACTAGGTTTCATGGGGTTCGAGACTTTCTTGCTTTCTTGGCCACACGTGGCTGGTGTCAGTCACTGTTAGCAGGAACAGTATGTTCTCCAGTGGTTTGTAGTGGGAATTGGTGGTAGAGTGCTGGGTTAGAATAATTTCTTCAGTGTGGGACCTCTCAGCCAAGTGTGGTACTTCATGCCTGTAATCCCAATACTTGAGAGGCAGAGGCAGAGGGATTACCATCTTTGAGATACTGAGGATCAAGCTCAAAGCCTTGTGACTGCTTAGCTCCTGCTCCAATGCTGAGGTATACCCCTGGGCCTTCCTCTTTCAAGGTTAATGATATGAACCAGTATGCAGCTCAGTGGTAAGTGGTAGAATGCTACTTGCCTCAGCCCCAGGAATAGATAAATCAATAAACAAAATAAACAGTGACTTGGGGTTGGCATACAGTGGCAGAAGAGATTAATTTATATGTACTTTCTCCCCCTTTAATTTATAGAAAATAAAAAATGACTTGAACTTGAAGAAGTCCCTGTTGGCCACCATGAAGACAGAGCTGCAGAAGGCCCAGCAGATCCACTCGCAGTCCTCACAGCAGTACCCTCTCTATGACCTGGACCTGGGCAAATTCAACGAGAAAGTGATGCAGCTGACAGATCGCTGGCAAAAGATAGACAAACAGATAGACTTCAGGTGTGTCAGCCTCCCTGCCCCTGGTCTTCCCGTTAGGCCGTTCAAATGCCACCAGAAGCCATCGTTGTCAAAAAGCAGTGCTTTTGCTGGGGCAGCCTACTTTCTGTCACCTGTCTTGACTATGCTGGATATTTTATACAAGTGCACTCATGCAGTGCGTAGACTTTTATGAGTGGCTTCCACATCATGTGCAGCGTCCATGCTTCATGTCTATTGTGGCATATTTATTTAGTCTTGTTTATTTTTGTGGTAGTAGGGATTGAACCCATGGCCTTCCCCATTCTAGACAAGTGCACTACCTCTGATCTACTCTCCAAGCCCTGAGTGTTTTGAAATAGGGCCATGCTATGTAGCTTAGGCTAGTTTGGAACTTGAGATCCTCCTACCTCAGCCTTCTAAGTACTAGGATTCACCTGAGTTTTTTTTTTTTCCTCATCGATCTTTAAAAATTAAATTAACTTTCCACCAGTTGAATTTTGTCTAGTTTTTAGGTTTTTGTGGGGGAGGTGGTAAGACAGGATCTCATGTGCCACTGGCTGGCTTCCAGTGCCCTCTGCAGCCAAGATTGGCTTTAAACTCTTGATCTTCCTGCCTCTACCTCCCAAGTGCTACCACACCCAGTTTTTCATCTCTTTTTATGGCTGGGTGCTATTCCTTTGTTTGGCATTGTACCACAGTTGACGGATATTTGTGGTTTTAGTTTTGGGATATGATGAAAAAAATGCTATGATGAATATTCACATTTAAGTTTTTGTGTTTGCATGTTTTCAGTCCTCTTAGGTAGACACCAAGGAGAATTGCTGGGTGACGTAATGTGTTACATATTTTAGGAACTAATAAGAGTGTCTTGATAATTGTGTACGTTTCCCCTAGATTGTGGGACCTGGAGAAACAAATCAAACAGCTGAGGAATTACCGCGATAACTACCAGAGCTTCTGCAAGTGGCTGTATGATGCTAAACGCCGGCAGGACTCTTTAGAGTCCATGAAGTTCGGAGACACCAACACAGTCATGCGGTTTTTGAATGAGCAGAAGGTATAAACACACTTGTCATTCCAAAGCTCTCTGTTGAGATTAACTGGCTTTAAGCTGTGTTTGCCTCTGGTTTTAAATGATGAATAAATACTTCATGTTATGAATCCATCTTGTGAATGTTTAAAGCGTGCACAGAGGAGAAACCACTGGGATGTTTAAGAAGAAATACAATTGAAAAATAGTAATAGTGGAGGTTGTTTTCATGTCATAGTAAAGAATTGTTATGAGTTGATGTAGTGCATGCCTGTAATCCCACGGCTTGGGAGTTGAGATAGATGGACCTTGAGTTCAAGGCCACCCTTCATCCCTATCTCAAAAAGGAAAAGAAAAAGTAAAAAAGAAGTGATAGGCATGTAAAGTAGTGCTGGTTGAAAGTATCCCCTTATAAGTAATAAACCACAGGGCTTTCTTTTCCTTTCTGAATGGAGAAAAGTTCTTCTCCTCTCAAGCCGTTACTGAACGTGAGTCTACCTAGTGATGAGCTGAAGGAAAAAGTAACCACCGTAAAAGTGAAATCACACTTGTATTTGTATGCTTTAACATTTGTAAATATTCTATTCTCTGTATAGAACCTGCACAGTGAAATATCTGGCAAACGAGATAAATCAGAAGAAGTACATAAAATTGCTGAACTTTGTGCAAACTCAATTAAGGTATATTGGTTTCATTAAGAATGTTGGCACACAGTGAGGGAGGGTATAGAATCGAAATTCACTGTATTCATGGATGAAAATACCAAAGAGTTTAAAGAAAGAATGGTTGGTGTTGGCAGGCCGATGGCTCGCTTAGATGAAGGTGCGTGCCACAACTCTGACAGCCTGAGTTTGATCCCCAGAACTCACATGTGAGGAGAAAACCGGCTTTGCAAGTTCTCCTCTGACCCCCACTTGCATACCCTCAAAGTAAATATTTTAAAAATTGAAAGTTCGATGTCATTTCATCAAGGATATTATTAATTGCATTATTTGTTGTTTTGCTTTAAAGATTATAAACTTCTTAAGGGTGGCTATCGTATATATTCTGGCCTGAAGAACCTGTGAAAGTTTGTTACTCATTTACTTGAATTCAGGCTGGAGGGATAGCTCAACCATTCAAGGCCCACACTTCTAAATGGCAAAGTTTGGGTCCTGTTTACTTGAATTCATTGCACTTTGGAAATAGCCCTGTGAAATGGGCTAGTCTTTATTCATTAGGCTGGTGCTCTAAACAAATGAACATTCCACTTAGTAACAATATTAACTGATTATTACTAATGGCCTTTGTAGGTAATTTTTAGAAATAATTTGTTATATAAATCTGTGGAATTATAATCTCTTAGTGACTCTTTCTAAGTCAATTAAGACTGTTTTTTATGGGGTTGGGGATTTAGCTCAGTAGTAGAGCACTTGCCTAGCAAGGCCCTAGGTTCAGTCCTCAGCTCCAAAAACAAAACACTGTTTTTTAGCTAGATGTGATGGATTCCATATGCAATCCTAGAACTCAGAAGCTGAGGTAGGAGAATTGCCATGAATTCAAGCCAGCCTGAACAAGACAGTGAGTTCCAGGCCATTCCAGAACAGAGGGAGACTTGGTCTCAAAAAATGAAAACAAAGACAGGTTTTCTAAGGGCTGGGGTATAGCTTGGTGGTAGTATTTGCCTGGAAGGCAAGATCCTGGGTTTGCGTACCCACCAAAGCAAAGATGCCTTTCTTAAACTTTGCTGTTCCACAGGATTATGAACTCCAGCTGGCGTCATACACCTCCGGGCTGGAAACGCTACTGAACATACCTATCAAGAGGACCATGGTTCAGTCCCCATCTGGGGTGATTCTTCAAGAGGTATATAAGTCATTACATATCTCTTAATGTCTGTAGTCCCTTCTGCCTGTCTTCCCCATTTCCTGCCCAGCCTCTCTACCATGCTTGAATATATCCTGGGTATAGAGTACCCACTGAAATTCAGGGCTTACTGGCAGTTTTAGGCTCCCTTCTGTGTGAGTCATCGACATATGGCACAGTTTAGGAAATGAACCTTGAAGTCCAAATGTGTCATTTATATATTAGACTTGACTTTCTATATTTGCTATAAGGTAGACGCCTAAGAAGTGGAAGTAATATATTTCTAAATGACCACTTTTCCCCAAAGCTGTCAGAGAATGTGGACAGTGGGCTGGGAGAAAGCCTGGAATGATGAGGCTGGAGCACAGATGACCCTGGTCCTTTGTGTTGCTATGTTTCTAGATTCTGGATCCAGCACAACTGACAGAAGGGAATTTATGTTTATAATGCCACTGTTCTATTATTTTAAGAAAACAAAATTAGTCAATTTGCACAGAGCTTTTCAGAAATGTAGTATACATAGATTTTTTTTTTCTCATTTCCTCAAGGCTGCCGACATTCATGCGCGGTACATAGAACTACTGACAAGGTCTGGAGATTACTATAGGTTCTTAAGTGAGATGCTGAAGAGTTTGGAAGATCTGAAGGTAATTCGTTTCCTTGGAGTTGTGTTGTCTGTTGGTTTGTAAAGAAAGAAAGAAACAGCATAGAACCTTATTATCTCTGCTTCATTATAACACAGGTTGGTCAGCCTGCATTTCCTCCAAACTGTTGGTATGACACAGTTTGAGTCTGGGCTCAGTGCTGTGCTCTTGTGTGGCTACTCCAAATGAACTTAGAAAGTATTTGCCAAATCCTGATTACATTACTTTGTGAAAACCCATGGTTTCATTCAGTGCTTAGGCAAGGAATTTACTTTCTTTATGTAAGTTTCAGAGAAGCACACCCTGGACTAGCTGGATTTTAATCTCTAACATCAAGTAATTATTCAATTTTTTCTCCCTTTTTGAGAGAATTGAGTTCATATGGATATTTGCTCTATATCTTTGAATATAAGGCACATGATTTATCAAATCATAAGCTTTTGGGTTTTATTTTTGAGACAAAAAAACCAAAAGTATGTTGGCCTCAAATTCACAATCCTCCTGCCTCAGCCTCTGAAGTGTAGGATTATAGGATGTGCCACTATGTGCAGTTAATCATAAGCTTTTGATCATGGGGGAAATGACTTCATTTTAAAAACTGAGAAGACTGGGGTTCAAAGTCTCCTTTGTTATTCCCTAAGATTGTATGAGCAGCTGATGGGAGCATTATGATAGCCATGGAAGGTCTTTGCATTTTTTTCTGATGATTTTTGTATGATATCATTGTGTGCGAGTGTGTGTGCGTGCATGTGTACGTGTGTATGTGTGTAAAGAAAATACACACAGGTCTGAAGAGGAAAGGTACTGTTTCTTCCTTGTGGTACAAAGTGCTTTCTTCTCAACATGATTTCTAATTTCCTGTCCACAGCTGAAAAATACCAAGATTGAAGTTTTGGAAGAGGAGCTAAGACTGGCCCGAGACGCCAACTCTGAAAACTGCAATAAGAATAAGTTCCTGGATCAGAACCTGCAGAAATACCAGGCAGAGTGTTCCCAGTTCAAAGCAAAGCTCGTGAGTCTGGAGGAGCTGAAGAGACAAGCTGAGCTGGATGGGAAATCAGCCAAGCAAAACCTGGACAAGTGTTACGGCCAAATCAAGGAGCTCAATGAGAAGATCACCCGGCTGACATACGAGATCGAAGACGAAAAGCGCAGGAGGAAGACCGTGGAGGACAGATTCGACCAACAGAAGAACGACTATGATCAGTTGCAGAAGGCAAGGCAGTGTGAGAAGGAGAACCTTGGCTGGCAGAAGCTGGAGTCCGAGAAAGCCATCAAGGAGAAGGAGTACGAGATAGAAAGGTTGAGGGTTCTGCTGCAGGAGGAGGGCGCCCGGAAGAGAGAATATGAAAATGAGCTGGCAAAGGTAAGAAACCACTATAATGAGGAGATGAGTAATTTAAGGAACAAGTATGAAACAGAGATTAACATTACGAAGACCACCATCAAGGAGATCTCCATGCAGAAGGAAGACGATTCCAAGAATCTCCGAAACCAGCTTGACAGACTCTCCCGGGAGAACCGAGATCTCAAGGATGAGATAGTCAGGCTCAATGACAGTATCTTGCAGGCCACAGAGCAGCGAAGGCGGGCTGAGGAAAATGCCCTTCAGCAGAAAGCCTGTGGCTCAGAAATCATGCAAAAGAAGCAACATCTGGAGATCGAACTGAAGCAGGTCATTCAGCAGCGCTCGGAGGACAATGCGAGGCACAAGCAGTCCCTGGAGGAGGCTGCCAAGACAATTCAGGACAAAAACAAAGAGATCGAAAGACTCAAAGCTGAGTTTCAGGATGAGGCCAAGCGCCGCTGGGAATACGAAAATGAACTGAGTAAGGTAAGAAACAGTTACGATGAGGAGATCATTAGCTTAAAAAACCAGTTTGAGACTGAGATCAACATCACCAAGACCACCATCCACCAGCTGACCATGCAAAAGGAGGAGGACACCAGTGGCTACCGAGCTCAGATAGACAATCTCACCAGAGAAAACAGGAGCTTGTCTGAGGAGGTAAAGAGGCTGAAGAACACGCTAGCCCAGACCACCGAGAATCTCAGGAGGGTCGAAGAAAATGTCCAGCAGCAAAAGGCCACTGGCTCAGAGATGTCTCAGAGGAAACAGCAGTTGGAGATCGAGCTGCGACAAGTCACACAGATGCGAACGGAAGAGAGCATGAGATACAAGCAGTCCCTGGATGATGCTGCCAAGACCATCCAAGATAAAAACAAGGAGATCGAAAGGCTCAAACAATTGGTAGAAAAAGAAACCAATGAGAGGAAATGCCTGGAGGATGAAAATTCCAAGTTGCAGAGAGTCCAGTATGACCTGCAGAAAGCCAACAACAGCGCCACCGAGACCATAAGCAAACTGAAGGTGCAGGAACAGGAATTAACACGCCTGAGAATTGACTATGAGAGGGTTTCCCAGGAGAGGACAGTGAAGGATCAGGACATCACGAGGTTCCAGAGCTCCCTGAAGGATCTGCAGCTGCAGAAGCAGAAAGTGGAAGAGGAGCTGAATAGGCTGAAAAGGACAGCCTCGGACGACTCCTCTAAGAGGAAGATGCTGGAGGAGGAGCTGGAAGGCATGAGGAGGTCTTTGAAAGAGCAAGCCATTAAAATCACCAACCTGACCCAGCAGCTGGAGCAGGCATCCATTGTTAAGAAAAGGAGCGAGGATGATCTCAGGCAGCAGAGGGATGTGCTGGATGGCCACCTGAGGGAGAAGCAGAGGACCCAGGAGGAGCTGAGGAGGCTCTCCTTGGATGTGGAGGCCCTTAGGCGGCAGTTGGTGCAGGAACAAGAAAATGTCAAGCAGGCTCATTTGAGGAATGAGCATTTCCAGAAGGCCATAGAAGACAAAAGCAGAAGCCTCAACGAAAGTAAAATAGAGATTGAGAGGTTACAGTCTCTCACTGAGAACTTGACCAAGGAGCACTTGATGTTGGAGGAAGAACTGCGTAACTTGAGGCTGGAATACGATGACCTGCGAAGGGGCCGCAGTGAAGCAGATAGCGATAAAAACGCAACCATCTCGGAGCTAAGGAGCCAGCTGCAGATCAGCAACAACCGAACCCTGGAACTGCAGGGGCTGATTAATGATTTACAGAGAGAGAGGGAAAATTTGAGACAGGAAATTGAGAAATTCCAAAAGCAGGCTTTAGAGGTATTCACAAATATTTGATCAAAGCTTCACTGTTTCTCAGATAACTGACACCGTGTCTTCTCTCACTGTTTCCAGAGCGTCTAACTTTCCCTTTTTACTGCTCATGTACTTACCACCTCTCAGATCTATACTGTGGCTTGAAAAGAATTCTAATGCCATTTGTCCTTCCGTCCTGTCACTGTGTTGAATGCTAGTCTGTTGGAAACCTGTGCTTGGCCCTACTTTAAACACTTTAGCATGAGAAAAGCATCTAAGATATTTCCCATGAATGTTCCACTCTCCTTTATAGAAAGTAGCTCTTGGCTGTGGCTTGCACTGAGTGGTAGATCATGCACTTTGCTGCACAAGGTCCTGGGTTCAATTCCCAACATCAAAATTTTAACATACTAAAATAGAAGGTGGTTCTTACTTTGTGGTCTGAATGTACATCTTCAATTAAATTTTTTTTCTCAATGAAATATATTAATTCTTACACAATTTTAAGTTTCCACCTTGCTTAGATGACTTTTCTGCATGCATTATCCTGTTGTCTTTTGATTATGATCCTAATATTTCTTTCTGTTTGACTTTTCTTCTTCTAACAAGCCCTAATTTTAAAATAACTTCTAATATGTTTGACTTCTATAGACAATATTTGTGTGGGGTGGGGTGGTGTGTGGGTATTTGTAAGTTTGCATTGCTTTATTAAATGTGTCAGTATAATATACCAGGTGAGGTATAGGTACAGCAGGGATGCTAACTTGGAAGAAAATTACCCTTTTATTTTTCCAAACTATAATGACTGTTAAAAGTAAGGCAGGTCTACAACGTCTAGTTCTGTCTATGGAAAACGAACATAGAACAGTAAGTATGAAGCCATTTACCAAAGTGGCGATCTACATTTTCATAATTTTTTCCAGGGTTGTGTAAGGTAACAAATTAACAGTATATGCAGGGAAAATACAGACAGGGAAAAATGAGACTATGTTTAAAATTTATAGGAAAAGAGGTTAAATTACAATGATCAGATGTCACTATCTAGATAAGCAATATTTTTTTCCCATTTCTTTCTTTCTAAATTCTAGGCATCTAATAGGATCCAGGAGTCAAAGAGTCAGTGTACCCAAGTGGTTCAGGAGAGAGAGAGCCTGCTGGTGAAAATTAAAGTCCTGGAGCAGGACAAGGCAAGGCTGCAGAGGCTGGAGGACGAACTGAACCGTGCCAAAGCAACGCTGGAGGCCGAAAGCCGGGTCAAACAGCGCTTGGAGTGTGAGAAACAGCAGATCCAGAACGACCTGAACCAGTGGAAAACCCAGTACTCCCGCAAGGAGGAGGCCATTAGGAAGATCGAGTCGGAAAGAGAGAAGAGCGAGAGAGAGAAGAACAGCCTTAGGAGTGAGATTGAGAGACTCCAGGCGGAGATCAAGAGGATCGAAGAGAGGTGCAGGCGGAAGCTGGAGGATTCCACCAGGGAGACTCAGTCCCAGCTGGAAACGGAGCGCTGCCGGCTTCAGAGGGAGATTGACAAACTCAAGCAGCGCCCATATGGGTCCCATCGGGAGACCCAGACGGAGTACGAGTGGACTGTTGACTCCTCTAAGCTGGTGTTTGATGGGCTGAGGAAGAAGGTGACGGCCATGCAGCTCTATGAGTGCCAACTGATCGACAAGACAACGCTGGACAAGCTGTTGAAGGGGAAGAAGTCAGTGGAGGAGGTGGCTTCTGAGATCCAGCCTTTCCTCCGCGGCGCCGGGGCCATTGCTGGTGCTTCCGCTTCTCCCAAGGAAAAATACTCTTTGGTGGAGGCCAAGAGAAAGAAATTCATCACCCCAGAATCCACGGTCATGCTTCTAGAGGCCCAGGCTGCCACGGGTGGTATCATCGACCCCCATCGGAATGAGAAGCTCACCGTGGACAATGCCATAGCTCGTGATCTCATTGACTTCGATGACCGCCAGCAGATCTACACAGCGGAGAAAGCCATCACTGGCTTCGATGACCCATTTTCAGGCAAGACAGTATCTGTGTCAGAAGCCATCAAGAAGAATTTGATTGACAGAGAAACCGGAATGCGCCTGCTGGAAGCCCAGCTTGCTTCAGGGGGTGTAGTAGACCCCGTCAACAGTGTCTTTTTGCCAAAAGATGTCGCCTTGGCCCGTGGGCTGATTGATAGAGATTTGTATCGCTCCCTGAATGATCCCCGCGATAGTCAGAAAAACTTCGTGGATCCAATCACCAAGAAGAAGGTCAGCTACATGCAGCTGAGAGATCGGTGCAGAATCGAACCGCACACAGGTCTGCTCCTGCTGTCAGTACAGAAGAGAAGCATGTCCTTCCAAGGGATCAGACAACCGGTGACCGTCACGGAACTGGTTGATTCTGGCATATTGAGACCATCCACTGTAAATGAACTGGAATCGGGTCAGATTTCTTACGACGAGGTTGGTGAGAGAATTAAGGACTTCCTCCAGGGTTCCAGCTGCATAGCAGGTATATACAATGAGACCACGAAGCAGAAGCTTGGCATTTATGAGGCTATGAAGATTGGCTTAGTTCGCCCTGGGACCGCTCTGGAGCTGCTGGAAGCCCAGGCAGCTACTGGTTTTATAGTGGATCCGGTCAGCAATTTGAGGTTACCTGTGGAGGAAGCCTACAAGAGAGGTCTAGTGGGCATTGAGTTCAAAGAGAAGCTTCTGTCCGCCGAGCGAGCCGTCACCGGGTATAATGATCCTGAAACCGGAAACATCATCTCTTTGTTCCAAGCAATGAACAAGGAACTCATTGAGAAGGGCCATGGCATTCGCCTGCTGGAAGCACAGATTGCAACTGGTGGTATCATCGATCCAAAGGAGAGCCATCGTTTACCGGTTGACATGGCGTATAAGAGGGGGTATTTTAATGAGGAGCTTAGCGAGATCCTCTCAGACCCAAGTGATGACACCAAAGGCTTTTTTGATCCAAACACTGAAGAAAATCTTACTTATCTGCAGCTGAAGGAAAGATGTATCAAGGATGAGGAGACGGGGCTCTGTCTCCTGCCGCTGAAAGAAAAGAAGAAGCAGGTGCAGACGTCACAAAAGAACACCCTCAGGAAGCGGCGCGTGGTCATAGTTGACCCAGAAACCGATAAGGAGATGTCTGTTCAGGAGGCCTACAAGAAAGGCCTTATTGATTATGAAACCTTCAAGGAGCTATGTGAGCAGGAGTGTGAGTGGGAAGAAATAACCATCACAGGATCCGATGGCTCTACCAGGGTGGTCCTGGTGGACAGGAAGACCGGCAGTCAGTATGACATTCAAGATGCTATTGACAAAGGCTTGGTTGACAGGAAGTTTTTTGATCAGTACCGATCCGGCAGCCTGAGCCTCACGCAGTTTGCTGATATGATCTCCTTGAAAAACGGAGTCGCCAATAACGGTGCCCTGAGCGGTAGTGTCAACGATGATGTTTTCAGCAGCTCCCGACACGAATCAGTAAGTAAGATTTCCACCATATCCAGCGTTAGAAATTTAACCATCCGAAGCAGCTCTCTGTCTGACCCCCTGGAGGAGTCAAGCCCCATTGCAGCCATCTTTGACACAGAAAACCTGGAGAAAATCTCTATTACAGAAGGTATAGAGAGGGGCATTGTGGATAGCATCACTGGTCAGAGGCTTCTGGAGGCTCAGGCCTGCACTGGTGGCATCATCCACCCTACCACGGGTCAGAAGCTGTCCCTTCAAGATGCGGTCTCCCAGGGTCTCATTGACCAAGATATGGCCACCAGGCTGAAGCCCGCCCAGAAGGCCTTCATTGGCTTTGAAGGTGTGAAGGGAAAGAAGAAGATGTCTGCAGCCGAGGCCGTGAAAGAAAAATGGCTCCCCTATGAGGCAGGCCAGCGCTTCCTGGAGTTCCAGTTCCTCACCGGAGGCCTTGTTGACCCGGAAGTGCATGGGAGGATCAGCACAGAAGAAGCCATTCGAAAAGGTTTCATCGATGGCCGTGCAGCTCAGAGGTTGCAGGACATCAGCAGCTATGCCAAAATCCTCACCTGCCCCAAAACCAAATTAAAAATCTCCTACAAGGATGCCATGAATCGCTCCATGGTGGAAGATATCACTGGGTTGCGCCTCCTGGAAGCTGCCTCCGTGTCCTCCAAGGGCTTGCCTAGCCCTTACAACATGTCTGCGCCAGGTTCCCGCTCTGGTTCGAGGTCCGGATCTCGCTCAGGCTCCCGCTCTGGTTCCCGCAGCGGGTCTCGGAGAGGAAGCTTCGATGCTACGGGGAATTCCTCTTACTCCTACTCCTACACATTCAGCAGCAGCTCCATTGGGCACTAGTGGCCGGAAATGGTCGCCATACTTTAGGATCATTTGTATGAATTTCTACTTTATCTCAAATAACCAAGTAAACCTGGTGCTTGCAGTATAGCGGTAGACCGTTCTGTGCTTAAAACGTAGCTGTGATAAAATTCCAGTAGTAAAGGCTCATTTGGTTCCAGCTTTTGGCTCAACTAAGGTAGTACCCTTCCATGTAGTGAGTGTGAAGTGGTAATCACTTGTAAGGATAGCACAAATTGAGTTTAGAATTTATTTCTTCTCTGCTGTGTTTGGATCAATTTTCTGTAACTTTTCTTGGCCAATAAGGCCCAATTTCTGCGCTTGGAGTTAGAAATTAGACTGATTGCTGGGGTTTTAGTCCTCAGTTTGCTGTTTCTCAGTTCCCAAGTAGCTATACTTTCTGTAGTAGGAGAAAACTGCCCCCTCCCCAGTCAAGCATTTTGCCCCAGTTTCCTTTAGTTTGAGAACATAGATTGTATTACCCGTATACTCTTCAATGCACTTGTGTGGTTTGGTATTTCTCTGCCTGTGTCCACAGTAGAAGAAGACATTGCTTTTTGCTAGTCAAGGTTTTCTGTTTATTTGGCTTGTCATCTTCTCTGTACTTTAAAAAGGTGTCTTCATGAAGTTTGCTGTTCTGGCAATAAACTTTTAGACTTTGGAAATTTTTGTGTGTCGATTTAATAATGCCTTATACTTACAAAGACGTTTAGTGGCTGGTTTTTATGTATCATAAAATAGGTCTAAATCATTTGTTTACTAACTTAAGAAGAAAACCCCTCAAAATATTAGTTTGGTGTTTTTTGGGTTTTTGTTTTGTTTTTTTTTTTTAGAAGAGATGGTCTTCTGAATTTAGTTCTTTCAATTTATCTCCTTGGAAAGAAGCTCGTGGAAGTAGATCATTCTAGAGACCAAAGCCCCATTCTGGTTTATTGGGGATAAGTTCAGCAAAAAAATCATAATACTGGGGAAAAATACAATAGCTGAGATTCCTTTCTGGATAGCCTCAAAATAAGTAATGTTGTGTTTTATCCTCCAAAAGGAAAAAAAAAAATGTTCTTGAATCTATGGGAATGGTCCCAGAAGAATTCTTGACTCTACACTGAAAAATAATGAAATATGAGCTTATGTGTAAGGAATGATTTATTCTGCCTCATGGCTTCCATCCATAATCCTTGGCTCCATTGCTTCTGGGAGCATAGTGAGGCAGAACTTCATGGCAGGGGGGATATATGGTAGAGGATACTTCAGGGTGGCCAGGAAGGGGAGGGGAAACGGAAGGGACATGCCTCCAGTGACCTACTTCCTCTATCTAGGCTCTGCCCCCTAAAATTTCCAACATCTCTAAGTAGCTCTTCCATTGGGGAGCTACCAACCCTTCCACAACAGGCCGGTGGAAGACATTTCAAACACGTATGGTGTCTGGTATTAGGCAAGGTACTGCAAGAATTCAGTAGAATTTACAAGTCCACTGACTGCAAGGCATTTGCAGTTTAGGTGGGGACGGGACACATAAATCAGTGGGACAACTTCCATCCACCAACACGATATACACAAACAAGTTTTGTATGGATAGAATATAGAATAGCAAATAAAATGCTGAACAAGCAGAACAAGAAAATCATTAAAATCAGATATGCTATTGGGGACTTTTGGTACCAACTGAAAGTTGAAAGTTACTTTATTTTCATTGAACATGGTATTTTTCCTTCATAGTACTCTTCACACACACACACACACACACACACACACACACACACACACACACACAGAGTCCATCTCCTCTTTGCTCCTATCTCCTAACTTGGAGGACTTGAAGTTAATTGCATCCACTGAGTTCTGTATGCCATGCCATAGGTCTTCGGTTAGAAAAACAGTAGGAAAATAGCTCTTGTTAGTCTAAGAGGAAGAAGAAAACTTTACATTTGTTTAATTAAACCCAATTCACAGTGAAATAAGCAACAAAATGGAGGTGATGCTTAAACAGAGATTAACAGCATTACTGTAGAGTAGTTCCTCAGGTTAAAACTAACCAGAGAAATAGGGTCAGCCAGCAAATTTTCCCTGTGCCCTCTAGGTTTCTGCAAAAGTTGCCACTAAACTCTGAGGTAGATGGGACTTTTAGGCTGGCAAAATGACTCAGTGCATAAAAATCCTTGCTGTGCAAGCTTGAAGCCCAGAGTTTGATCCTGGAAGCTACAAAAAGGCAGGAAGAGAACTGGATCCACAAAGCTGTCCTCTGACTTTCACACACATGCTTTGGTACTGACCAAAACCAACTTGGGGAGGAAAGGGTTTATTTTTCATCTTATAGGTTATGGTCCAAGGCACGAACTTGAGTAGAAACCGTGAAGGGATGCTACTTACTAGCTTGCTTTCCATGGCTTGCTCAACTTGCTTGCTGTTATGATCTGGGACTAGCTGCCCAGGAGTGGCCCTGCCCACCTCAGTCATTAATCAAAGAAATGCCTCACAGACATGCCCACAAGCCAACCTGATAGAAACAATTTCTCAATTGAGATTCCCTCTTGTCAGGTAATTCAAGTTTCTGTCGAATTAACAAACACTAACCAGCATGCATTGATAAGAAATTTTAAAGTATTTTTTAAAATATAGGACAGTCCTAGAAATAGCACATACTTGACCTGGGTGGAGTTGTGACTTCTTTCACACACACACTGGGCATCCATAGAAACAGAAATTCAACAAGAGTCATCACATCATCTTCAAAATTGTTCGTATGTTTTCCCTATTGGTATCACAAAGAGAAAAGGGAAAGAAGCTACGGGTTTGATGAAGAAGGAAACCAAGACCCATTTCTCTTCATAATGAGCTTTATTGGAGAGAAAAAACTCACAAGCAGTGCGGTCCATGATCAGGCCTTTGGGGGACACAGCATTAGGAAGAAAAGCTCAAAGTGGAAGAGAAGAGGTCTCCCTCATGGACAGGGAGAACTGGAGTGGAGAGAGAGAGAGAGAGAGAGAGAGAGAGAGAGAGAGAGAGAGAGAGAGAGAGAGAGAGAGAGCACAAACCTTCAGAGAAATCCCCCCAAACAAAGGAGACTCTGACTTTTAGTTTGGGAGAGTTGGCATCAAGTTCCACAGCATAGTATTTAATCTGACATAGCCTACATGCCAAGGAGCCAGGTACTGGGTAGAACCGTAAGTTTATCTTGCAGCTATGGGGTGGGAGTGGGATGAGGAGCACCTCATCTGTGTGCTCCAGCCTCCACAGCAGGGATTTGTCAGCTGCAGCCGGAATTCTGGGAGAGAAGGGGGGACGGAGGGAGGGAGGGAGGGATGGGGGCACAGCTACTGAGTCTGTGATCTAACATCTACCACTTGGCTATGAAAATAAAATAAAAGGCCAAGACACTGTGGGTGGAGCGTGAATACTAACTCTAGAACTCAACCCTAACTTCCCATCTGCTTGAAGCTGCTGGCCCACTTTGCTTTTAACTGGTGCCATGTTTTCCTCATAACACTCATTTTTTATTGTTTCGTGAATGAATTTACTTTTTTTTTTATTTAAAAAAGTGGGAACTATGCTATTTGCCTTTGGAAACAATTGGCCACCAAAGTTTCCCTCATAGTTCTTCCACTGGTGTTACCAGGAAGAGGGAGGGGAGCACAGATCTGCTAACCAGGCTTAGGAATTTAAGAGAGATTCAGTTCTGGGGATCAAGACAAGACAGGAAGACTAAAGGCTGACTTTTACAAAAGAAGAGATTCACTGCTGTATAAAGCTAACCCCATAACACCAACAGAGCTGGGTCAAAGACATGGAGGAGGAAGGAAGAGGATTCCCACTGGCCAAATCGACAATAATTTGAATATTAACAAGAATTATAATGATAATGAAATAATAATACTGAATTTTAAAACCTAAATTCACCCCTCCCCAAATTCCATGGTGAAATAAATAACAAAATAGAGATGTGGACAGAATGCTAGGGTGGTTGGTGTTACCTGTCAAACTGACAAAATCTAGAATCACCCAAGATGAGCCTCTGAGCATGTATCCCTCTGTGAGGGATAGTATTTTTTCATGTGATTTTTATTATGAACATGTAGCATGCATCCTTATTAACAATGGCCTTTCCATAGATAAACATGCCCCAACCATCCATAAGGTCTCCCTGCTGACACACCTGCTATTAAATTGGTTACTTGATCCAATCACATGGTGAGCTCCAGGATGGCTCATAAACTTGCTTCTGATAATTGAATTACAAATAAAAATGTTTACATTTTGTTTTTATGGAATTTAGCTTACTTATATCAAATTCCGTTTTAGAAAATGACTGCGTAACTGCTACTCTAGTCTTAACTTCCACTACAAGCAGATTTTAAAATTAAAGTGCTGAAATAAAAGGATATAACAGATTGGATTGAAGTACACCCATGGGTATATTAAGAAAATTAAAAACCTAACACAAACATGTCCTGAGACCAACCACGTAACAATGTCATATTGTAGGTGATGGGAAGTCCTATTTTCTTTTAAATCTCAAAGACTAATACTTTATCAAATCATTGATTTTATCCCTGATAAAAAGCTATAACTGGATGATCATGTTCAAGTTACATTATATGGACTACAAAAGAAGCAAGAGGGAGGAGCCCTCATTCTATAAAAATGATTTCTTTGTCACTATGAAAATACTAAATCCCACTAAATAAAATTTCTTGCCACATTATTAGTGAATAAATTTGCAAAACAAGGACTGGAGAGAAGGCTCAGAGATTAGGAATATTTGCTGCCCTTCCAGAGAATCAAAGTTCACTTCCCAGTACTCACTTTGTGGCTCAGAACCATCTGTAACTCCAGTTCCAGTAGATCTGACACCCTCTTCTGGCCTCCAAAGGCACCAGGCTTATATGTGGTACACAGACATATATACAAGCAAAACACCCATACACATAAAAAATTAAAAATACATTTTTAAACTTTTTTTTTAAGATTTAGCTATTTATTATAAGCGCCAGATCTCATTACAGATGGTTGAGAGCCACCATGTGGTTGCTGGGAGTTGAACTCAGGACCTCTGGAAGAACAGTCAGTGCTCTTAACCACTGAGCCATCTCTCCAGCCCCAAATACATTTTTAAATTAAAAATATTCAAAGCAGTATGTATGAATATTGTCTGAATACTGCAGTACTATATGTTACCAACACCACTATGAATGTACAGGATACTTTAAAAACTGTTCAACTGTCAATGAGCAAACATTTAGTGGCAGTGAATACAGTGTGGCCGGCGACTACCTAGTGACACTGAGTACTGAATACAGTCACTGGAGGCCAGCTTTGTCCTTTCCGGGATGACCATTCCCAGGATGAGAAGCCAAATAGAACTCAGGCAGGAATTTGGTCTCTCAGATCCCAACACAGTGGCTGTGTCTTTCCTTAATATTATTGCTCAAGGGATGTGGAACAGATTTCCATCAAGCAATAGTGTTTATAAACACACACAGTTCCCAAGCTGCTGGGGAGCCTGCGGTAGGCCATTGTGTGGAAGGCTCAGGTGCTCACATTTTCCACCAGCTTCATTGAGGTCCATGGAGACAACCTGACTGTTAGCAGGTCAGAGCTGTTTGCAGTGTGAGTGGAGCGCAGAACTGCACTCTGAAATGTGTCAACGGAAGGATCAATCATTTGTAGCTCTGCTAGTGATGCTGATTTCTTCAGGGTAAAAACTCAAAAAGCTTGTTCACAGATCTAAAAACATCAAACTGTGGAAAACGCCTAACTCTCAGGGTGCAAAGCAAAGCTTGTTAAAGCTGAGATTGACATCAGACGTCAACCCTTTAGACGTACAAATCCTTTCTGCAATTTCATACAGATGATGCTTACTGTGGAAGTGATGATGTTTTTCCACCATCAAACACATCACTGGGAATGAAGGTTGCTTGTCTATCACACCAGTCTAGCAGCCCTAGTGTGACAATGGTGTCATCACCGACTCTGGCTTCATTGGCAGTGCCAAGGCAGTCTCAGGTACACAGTCATGGATCTTTCAGCTTGCTTTGTAGGTATTTTGGAACTCCTTGGGTTCTTTGCTTACCATTTTCTTTGCATAGTTTGTAAAGAATTACTTTTTAGTGCCAGGAATTTCAAAGGGAGGTTTCCCAATGGACTGGACAGACTATTAGTGTCATTGTTGCTTAGATCAAGCTTTCCCAAAGATGATAGTGGGGCTGTCTTCTCTGGGAGAGTTTAACTTGTCCCTCAGGTCTGGCACAAGGATCACATCCAAGGCTTAAGACATTGCTCCTAATGCAGTGGTTCTCAACCTGTAGGTCATGATCCCTTTGGGGGGGGGGTCACATTTCAAATATCCTGTATATTAGATATTTACATTATGATTCATAACAGTAGCAAAATTACAGGTATGAAGTAGCAATAGAAATAATTTTATGGTTGGAGGGTGTCTTAGAGATTTTATTGCTGTGAAGAGACACCATGACCACAGCAACTCTTTTTTTGTTTGTTTGTTTTGTTTTGTTTTTCGAGACAGGGTTTCTCCGTGTTGTTTTGGTGCCTGTCTTGGATCTTGCTCTGTAGACCAGGCTGACCTCAAACTCACAGAGATCCACCTGGCTCTGCCTCCTGAGTGCTAGGATTAAAGGTGTGTGTCACTCACTGACGCCCAGCTGACCACAGCAACTCTTATAAAGGAAAACATTTAATTGGGTGGCTTACAGTTTCAGAGGTTCAGTCCATTATCATCATGGTGGGACACGATGCCACGCAGGCACACATGGTGCTAGAGAAGGAGCTGAGAGGGGAGAAGGAACTACATCTTGATCCCTCAGGCAATAGGAAGTGAGCTGTCTCACTGGGCAAAGCTTGAGTATATATGGGACCTCAAAGCCCGCCTCCATAGTGACACACTTCCTCCAAAATGACCACACCTACTCCAACAAAGCCACACCTCCTATAGTGCTACTCCCTTTGGGGGCCATTTTCTTTCAAACCATCAAAGGGAGGGGGTCACCACAACATGAGGAACTAAGTTAAGGCATCACAGCATTAAGGAGATTGAGAACCATGGCCCTGATGTTTCAGTTTATTCTTCATCTATGTGTAATTATTTCAGTAGCTTACATGAATGAAATTCTGGTAGAACACTCCATTTATTTATTTCTTTGCAAATAAAGTAATTCTAGTGATTCCACACTGGCCAATTCAGGAGGCACAGGCTCTAAGAGATTTGAACTACAACCCAAATGATTTAATCTTTTTATTTTGCTTATTTCTTTGGGCAGGTGCTTTAGTTGTCTACTATACAGAGGGGATTGCAGCAGAATGGATAGAGAAATAAAGCAGCAGGCAGAGTTTTCAGATGATTGTTTGAAAGACTTAAATCTTCTAAACTAGAAAGGTTCAAATCCCTCTAGTACACAAGTTGGTTTGTTTTGCTAGATATACAGCACCTTCAGGTTTCTTATGTTTCTAATTTCTTTATGGCACATTTTCAGTTTGTTGTGGCTGACATTACATTTTTGAAGGTTTTCTAGCTCTTTCATAGCAGAAGGAAGGAAGGCATGTCAGCTGATCATCATGCACATCAGTAACAGCTAGAGTGGGCAAGAACCAGAAGCCGTCTGAGAGTGACTGAAGTCGATTGCTTTCGATGACAAGCTTGGGCAGATCTGTCTGCTCCCACTGTCATTCAGGAGATCATTCCCAAGGTTCCTTCATGCCAGACTGAGCTGGCTGCTACGTTAACGCAGTCTGTACCGTTTCATGGGTTGGGCTCAGGACTGAACAAGAAGGGGAGGGATTGCTGAGTGTGGGATGCATGCACTTTTACTACACTCTCTGCTTCCTTACTGTGAATGCTATGTGACTAGATTCTTCAAACTCCTGCCACAGTGATTTCTTCTGGAATGATAGACTGTAACCCTGAACTGTGAACCAAAACAAACCCTTTTCCCCACGTATTAGTTACTTTTCTGTTGCTGTGATAAAATAAAATGTGTTCAAACACATAAACCTATTGGGGATGTTTCACAACACCCTCTTAAATAGCTTTTGTCAAAGTATTTTATTAAAACAATAGACAAGAAACTGAGACAAATGCCTATTAATAAATGTGAACACATGACACTATATGGGAACAATGATTTTTAACTTGTAATAATTGTTGCATAAATCCTAATTTGTTTTAATAAAAACCCGGAGCCAGATATCAGGGTGAAAGCTGAAAGATCAGAGAAGCAGAGCAAGCCACAGCCACCATCTCTTACCTCACCAACTCCCCAGCCTGAAAGAGAGAGAGAGAATCCCTGTTTCCTCCCGCCTTATATTCCTTTCTCCACCCAGCCATATCACTTCCTGTCTCAACCTTCCTAGTGGTGAAATTAAAGGTGTGTGCCACCATTGCCTGGTTCTGTTTCTCTTTTAGACTGGATTAATCTCATGTAACCCAGTGTGGTCTTGAACTCACAGAAATCCAGACAGATCTCTGCTTCTGCCTCCCAAGTGCTAGGATGTGTACTACCATTGCCTGACCTCTATGGCTAACTCTGTGGCTGACTCTGTTCTCTAATCTTCAGGCAAGCTTTATTTCTTAGCTTACAAACAATATCACCACAAACAATAGGTCAGTGGAGGGTTGGTTATATGGACATGTAGGGAACATATTCTTATGGTCTATATTAACTATGGTCATGGCATTATGTAAAGCTCCTCCATTTTGGTTAAACAATAACAAGTGCTGAAACTAAAGTAATTTCCTGTCCAGAACTACAGTGACTAGCTTTTTTTTTTTTTTAAAGATTCTTGCCTTCTCTGTCCTATCCATGCTCAGAAATGATTTATCTGTCATCTGACATTGTTTCATCCACCACTCATTTTGTTTTCCTAGCTACCACTAGTAACAGCCCACTTTCAGTCCCCTTTCTCTTTTCTTCTCTATAACTACCTCAGACTGGTGGTGCAAGTCGTTAATCTTAGCATTCCAAATGAAGCATTAATAGAAGCAGGCAGATCTCAGGTCTGGTCTCCAAAATAAGTTCCAGATCAGACAGCCACTGCTACATAGTGACACTCTGTCTCAGAGAGAGGAGGGGGGAACTGGAGAGAGAGGGAGAGAAGAGGAAGGTGTCCGAAACTAAGAGATTATAACTGATTACAGCCAGTTGGTTAAAACATAGTACAATTGCTGTAAGAAGAACTTGGCAGGCAACAATTAAACTGTACGTTAGATGATTTTATGAATTTTCTGTTTGATCATGCACTGCAGTTATGTAGGAAAACGTTCTGAGTACGTGCATACTAACATTTGGGAAGAAGTGTCAAGATATAAAGACTTAGAGTAATTAAAAGTGGCAAAATGCTAATGAGCTGGAGGAATGCTACACAGACACTTTTTTTTGTTATTCTTTAAGCTTTCCTGTCGATATAAACCATTTTTCCTAAATATGCTGACGAGGCGTGGGGAATGATGTTCTGGGAAGAGAGGATCCAAGCACAAACCAGCTGTGGGCAAACGAAGTCTGGTCCGGAAGAGCCCGGAAGCCACCTTTCAAAACTACCGCTCCCACCCTGCCCGGGGCTCTTTCCTATAGGCTGGCGCCATCCCTCGGCCCCGCCCACAGCTCCCAAAAGCCCGCGCGCGTGGGGCCAGCAGTTCGGCTACTTCCGGCGTGAGGCGGACAGCGATCATGGAGGCTGAGCCTCCCCCTTTGGAGGAACGGCGGCGGCTGCAGGAGGAGTTGAGCGAGTTCGTAGAGAGCTGCTGCCGGACTCTGGAGGAGGTGACGGCGTCTCTGGGATGGAGCCTGGATCAGCTGGACCCTGGGGACGAGGCGGCGGCCGAGGTGAGGGACGAGGTGGCCCGGCCTTTCCGGGGCTGTGGGCTTCTCGTCGAGGGGAAGGCGCGTTGGGTCCAGGTCTCTCCGAGCGCTCCACCCCGGTGCCGTGCAGAGGAGGGCATGGCTCGTCGGGTGCTTGTCCCGGGGGTGCTGCTGGTGGGTTTGACGATTTGCTTTGTCATCTGTCATAAGGATTCCGCATTGCGTTAAGAGTCAGTTTCAGGAAAGCTTGGGTATCGAGTTCTTTTTTCTCTGCCTTAAACCCGGACGCCTTCCACTCGGACAGTACCGGTTCTGGGACGATTAAAGGACGACACTAAGGAATGGTAGCTAGGAACTGACTCTTAAGAAGTGCGTTTGAGTGAATTATCTTGACTTTTGTATTGATGGACTCAGGGTGAAGGGGAATTTGCATTGCGCGGTTGATTTCTTATATCCCCGGCGCTTACTACGCTGAAATAACAAGGTTTAACTCGTACGCCAATGGAAATATTTAAGATAAGTTTGATTTACATATACGCTAATCACCATTAAAATTGAAGTGGAAATAATAAGAAAAATACTCTCCTTTGTTTCTTCACAAGTATATTTGGAGTTGTGAATTAACCTATTACAGCTCCTGAATTAAAACCTAGTAACTGAGCCAGGCGATGGTGGTGCACGCCATTAATTCTAGCACTTGGGAGGAAAAGACAGGTGGATCTCAGTCAGTTCGAGGCCAGCCTGGTCTACAAAGGCAGTTCCAGGACAGCCAGGACTGTTAACATAGAGAAACCCTGTCTTGAAAAACCAAAAAAACCGAAAACAAAACAAAAAACCCTAGTAACGGTTCTGTAAAGTAGATTTGGGGGAGAGCTGAAAAATTTTGAGCTATGCATTAGATAACTTATGAAATTTCCAGGCCATTGAGCAGGACCCACCATACCCTTCTGTGTCATTGGTTACTCAGCTTCAGGATATTAACATTCACCTAACACTTTGTATATGGCACTACGTTACTTCATTTAAAATTTACCTTAACCCTTGGAGGTGAGAATGATTGGCAGCAATCTGCAGATGAGGAAACAGAAACATCTAAGTTTTTACTTTGATAAACTGATCCTAAATGGCAGCTGGGGTTTGAATGCATACCTTCTGGTTTCTGAGAGTTCATGTGTGCTTAATTGCTTTGTAAACCTCCATTGTAAAATCCCCCATGACAGTAAGCTGTGGAGTACACGATTATCTGATACTCAGAAGAGTAACTGGCTTTAAAAAAATCCTGGGAAATGACATTGATAATTCCTAGGATAGGTGCAATCCAGATACTTAATGACTCTCCGTGTTTCTGTGACACAGCATAGTGGAGAGCAGTGACATGGTGGAGAACTTACGGTGGCAGCGAGGGGGTACGGAGAAATGACAGCTGGTGTGTTATTGTGTGGCAAAGTCTGTGATGGGTGGAATTAAAATTTTTTTTTGTAATATTAGTTATTATGGGCTATGGTGGGTCAGTAAAAGCTTCTGGGAAAATGTTTCTCAAAATCTGTGTGGGTGTGTATGTGGGGGTATGGCCTGGGTTATGGATCATTGACTTACCTTGTTCAGGCTCTCTTGTTGTCTTAATATCGCATACACCATTCTAGCTGGTTCATGAGAGCTTTTGGGCATTTTCCAGTCCATCTCCTATCTCATAGTGGGAGCACAGACATTGCAGATGCATGCTAACCATGCCTGTCTTTTACATGGGTTCTGAGGATTTGAACTCAGGTCCTTATGCTTACTGAGTCATCTCCCTAGCCCTGACCCCACCCCTCCTCCGCAGATTCAAAGCTGAAAAATAAATGAGTAGAATTGGCTAGGTGACGCCCAGAGAAAGCACACTTAGAATTCCAGGCTGAAATGATAGGATTAGAGGCTTCAAGTGCTTACGGGTGCCTAGAACATTAAGAGGACAGCTGGTGGCCGGGCAGAGTGGCGCACACCTTCAATCCCAGCGCCTGGGAGGCAGAGGCAGGCGGATCTGTGTAAATTTGAGCAAGCCTGGCCTACATAGTGAGTTTTAGACCAACCAGGACTCCATGATGTAAAGGGGGAGTGGAGTGATAATAGGTAGGTGGTTAGAACCTAAAGGTCCTTGTCAGCCATATTAGAGAATCTTGGTGTTGTTGTTGTTGTTGTCTTTTAAAATGAGGGTCAACAGGGGAGGAAGCATAGACAAATTTTAAGTCAGGGCATATCCAAATCACATTTGTGTTTTAATAAAATACCTACCTAATAAAATACTAAAAAAATATTTAGTACTTACTATGTACTAGGCCCTACTCAAATGTTTTCTGTGTATAAACTCACATATTTATATTTATTTAATCTCCATGATATCTTTGTGAGATGAGGGTCTATTGCTTCCATTTTATAGATGAAGAAACTAAGTCAAGGACAGGTTGATTATGTTGCCCAATATGTTATAGCCAGTAAATAGCAGCACTGGGGTTTCAAAAATAGCTGCACTGTGGAGAATGGAGTAGAGAGCAGCCATCCTGGAAGGAGAGAGAGAGAGAGAGAGAGAGAGAGAGAGAGAGAGAGAGAGAGAGAGAGAGAGAGAGAGAAAGCAATTAGATAGCTGTTGTAATCCAGAGAAGTAACATGACATCTTGAATTGGAAAAGTGGCACTGGGGATAGGGAGAATGAGGATTTCAGACATTTAAGAGTGAAAATGTCAGGACTGGGCGATTGCTTGGATGTGGTGATTAGGGAGGAGGCAGTGTCTTGCTTGAGCAGGTGGCGCCTTTCACTGAAATGGGAAGAAGGCAGGTTTGGGTGCTACAAGGCTTACTTACTTTTATGTTGCTGTGATAAAATACCCAACAATAACAAGGTAAGAAAAGAAAGTGTGGGGCTGGAGAGATGGCTCAGTGGTTAAGAGCATTGGCACTCTTCTAGAGGACCCTGATTCAAGTCCCAGCACCTATATGGCAGCTCACAACTATCTTTAACTGCAGTTCTAGGTGATCTGACACCCTCACACAGATATACGTGCAGGCAAAACACCAATGCACATAAAATAAAAATAAAACATTTAAAAAAGAAAGGATGGTATAGTGATTAGTTTTGACACAATGCAGAATCACCTGGGGTAGGAGTCTCAATAAGGAATTGTCTAAATTAGGTTGGCCTGTGGGCATCCAGGGAGGGATTTATTAATTGAATTAATTAAGGTGGAGAAATTCACCCTGAAGGGGGGCAGCACCAAATTATGAACTGAGTCCTGTACTAAATTAAAGGAAAAAATAACCCAAACACTAGCAGGTCATACATTCTTTGTCTCATCCCATAATTGTAGGTGTGAGTAGCTACTTCACATTTGCTCCACTTTGACTTTCTCTGCAGGATGGACTGTAACCTGGAACTGTGAGCCAAATAAACTCCTAAGTTGTTTTTGCAGGATGTTTTCTCACAGCAACAAACACAAAACTAAGAAGGCTTACAGTTTAAGGTAAACTCTGTGATAATAGGAAAGTCAAAGCTACAGGAGCTTGAAGCAGTTGCATCTGCAACCAAGAAGAGCATGAACCTTTGCTCAGCTCATTTTCGTTTTTTTATACAGTTTAGGAACCTGGCCAGGGAGTAGTTCCACAGTCTTTTCACCTCGATTAACCTAATCAAGGTGCTTCTCCGTAGATAGAGGCCCAGAGGCCCTCAGTGATTCTAGATTTTATCAGTTTGACAATTAAGATCAACCATCACACAAACCACGAATATATTGAATTTATTTTTATTCATGTTGGACTTTTAGTACAAGGTACTTAATAATTATAAAACAATTAAAGAAAATTATTGTGTGTATATAATGTGGGTGGGTCAGGACAGTTTTGTGGATTCAGTTTCTCTCTTCCCAACTTTGTGTGAATTCCAGGGATTGAGCTCAGGTCATCAGCCTTGTTTGGTAAGTGCGTCACCCTCTGAACCACCTTGCTCCTAGTATAAGGTACCTAAGAGAGAAACATGGTCTGATGAGATAGATTTGGGAAACTTTAAAAGTATAGTGAGAATTGAAGCCAGATTATTGCTAGGAAGCATGTTATCGAATAACAGGTTAATGATTAGAATTACACGAAATACCAGCATTTAAAAGGGGTGACTGCAGGAAACCAAATAAGAACCAGAGGGTAGAAATAAACATTTATTAAGAGCTAGCTGTGGTGTTGAATGGTTGTAATCCCAGCACTCTGAGGCCGAGGCAAGAAGATTGCCATAAGTTCAAAGCCAGCCTGGGCTACATAGCGGGAGCCTGTTTCAAAGAATAAAACAAAAAAAAACAAAGGCTGGGGAGGTGGCTCAGTTGATAATGTGCTTGCTAAGGAAGCATGAGACTCCTCAGAACCAATAACCTCAGTACTGGAGATGTAGGGGCTTGCTGGCGCTAGCCAGTCTTGCCAAATAGGTGAGATTTAGTAAGAGACCTTGTCTCAAAAAATAAGATAGAGAGTGACTGACAGAGACACCAGATGTTGATCTCTGATCTCCACATGCACACTACTTACACATGTGCCTCTATGTACATGTGTACATATGAACAACACAAGAGAGAGCAAAGTGTACCAGGAGTACCAGGAGCTCAAATACAACAACTATGACATGTGCCTTGGCTTCAATAGCAGGAAGATGGCTAGTGGCAGGTGTCAGTGAGGTAGTGATGGCAGAGATGAGGCAGAGATGCTGTGGAGAGAGTGAATTAATCATTGGGAAAGTTAAGCTCAGCCAGTGATGGTGGCACACACCTTTAATCCCAGCACTCTGGAAGCAGAGGCAGGTGAATGAATCTCTTGTGAGTTCAAGGCCCACCTGGTCTACAGAGTGAATTCCAGGACAGCCAGGGCTGTTACACAGAGAAACCCTGTCTTGAAAAACAAACAAAAGGTTGGGGGGAAGAGAAGAAAGTTAAGCTCTGAAGGGCTGGAGAGAGGACTGAGGCTTTAGAATGATGCATTGAGAGAATTTCCTTTTTTTATTTTTTTAATACAAACACTCACATTGAAGGGAGATCTGCAGAAAAGGAAGAACTAGATTGATTTTAAAATACTGTTCTCCTCCTTCTGTTTGATTTTTTTTTCAGGATGAAATCACGATATGCCTTACGATTCCAATCATCACATGCCTAAATCATCACTAGCAAAGCACATGGAGTCTTGCAGATTGAGGAAGCTGGGCTATGCCAAGAAGAAGAGGTAACATTTGTTTGTTACATCATATCGTGTCATTCATTCGTTAGTAAGTCAGGAGAGTGTATTGTGAGCTCTGGTAGAAAAGGTAGTACTTTGCCCGACTTCACAAAGTGTTAGATATTTAAATAGTGGTATTATTTATATCAAATCTTAAAACAGCCAGTTGTGCAGTCCTTAAGAATACTAGCTAAATGGGTGGTGGTGGCGCACACCTTTAATCCCAGCACTCTGGAGGCAGAGGCAGGTGACTCTCTGTGAGTTTGAGGCCAGCCTGGTCTACAGAGTTTCCAGAACAGCCAGGACTACACAGAGAAACTCTGTCTCGTTAAACCAAAAAAAAAAAAAAGAGAGAGAATACTAGCTAAAGTTTCTGTTTTTGTTTTTTTACTGTATAGGATGAAATGTACAATCCTGCTTTTTTCTATGAGAATTTGAAAATTCTTCAGTTACTTTGAGTAAGTATATTAGATTATGACTGAAAAGTAGTTGTGGGAGCCCACAAAGGTTTCCTAGTAAGATCTGAGCTTGCTTTACACCACAGGGCTGCATTAGGGATGGCTTGACCCACGTGCAAGGTCACCAGGTGTTTGTGATGGTCTACACTTGGCTGTGCTGGAGGGAGGTCTTTTGCTCCACCCTTTGGCATTCTTTAAAAGCCCTTTAGTAGAGACAGAAGAAGCTTGTGGGTTTGGACCCAGGCCTTCCCCAGGCTATCCTGTTTTCTAACAGTCTCTCTCTCTCTCTCTCTCTCTCTCTCTCTCTCTCTCTCTCTCTATATATATATATATATATATATATCTACAAATTCCCCATTTCTCCCTGCTCAAGAGTACCCTGGGGGAATAAGAGGGAGCTGGTGTCTCTCAAGTAGTCTAGTTTTTGTATTAATTTGTCTTTAGCAAAAAGAATGGATATTATAGACATGCTTATGATTAATGATAATAGGTGTAATTAATACACAATGAAGATAGTTCATGTAATGTAAAAATAAGACTGGGCTTATGTTAACAAGGAGTGAAAAATTCTGCAAAATCTTGCATAGTAGACCAACTATGATGGTACACACCTTCAGTCCCAGCACTTGGGAAGAAGAGGCAGGCTCATCTCTGTGAGTTCGAGGCCATTCTGGTCTATAGATTGAGTTCCAGGACGGCCAGAACTGTTACACAGAGAAACCCTGTCTTGAAAAACCAAAACCAAACAAACAAAAAATTATATAGTAGGGCACATGCCTCCCTTCTTGGTTGTAACAAAAATATGACCATACAACACTGACTGAAGATGTGAGGGAGGTGGAATCATGATCCACACAATGTGGACTGAATGTAAATGAAGATGGAAATGTAATATGTATTCATTATTTGCAGTATACAGCTAAAGTCCTGATTGACACAGAATGTCCTGTCAACTCATATGTATGTAACTTTTGGTGAGATGTTGCCCTGTTTATTGCCTAAGTTTCAGTATTTTTTGTGGTACTGGAGACTGCACCTAGAGTGTCTTATTTGCCAGGGAAGCACGCTGTCCCACACCTTAAAGATTATGATAAATCTAATGCACTTCAAATGATGTCTGGCTCTAAAAGATATAGTTATTAGTTGCTTGAATTTGTACCTGCTGATCATGAATGCCTGATAATGTTTTTTTGAACTCATGGCATCTGATCACTTCTTGGGCTGTAGCTAGCTCAGAAAGAATTCTTCCTGAGGTTACAGGTCATGATTCGGATTTCTCTTTTTCAGATAAGGATTCACAGTTCCAGATAATTAAACAAGCCAGAACTGCAGCTGGAAAGATGGTGATTGTTACAGTCAAAGTAAGTGTTGTTGTACGTTCAGCTGATTGGTGAATCAAGGTATTTTTTTCTCATGTAAGCATGGTTCTACTTCTTAAGAAAACCTTTGTGAAATGGCTATATTGGAAAGGATCAGTGTTACATTTAACAGTGGAATAGCTTACATTGTTTCAACTTGATTATTAGCTATTTCCTATTCAGATACACTGGAGGCTCCCTCAAATACCATCTCAGCCAGGGGTGCTGTTTTGGCATTATCTGATAGGTGTGGTTGCCTTGTGGGTAAGTTTTTTAAAAACAGATTATTTAGTAAGTATACTGGATAAAAGTGTCTTCTTTTGTTCTGTTGGGGTGCAAGTACCTGACCCTGAGAGCTTTCTGAGAATATTGACATATACGTATCGCTAACCATGCAGTTTCCATTGCTGCTCTCACACTGTTCCCTCCCTCCTAAGTTTGTGTTTGTAACCTCTGAGATGTGGAATGCCCCAGAAAAAGCACAAGCACTATGTGCACCTGTAGTCTTAGAGGCTTTGTGGGTTCTCATGCCCAGCTTGGGAGCTGCTTGAAATGTTTCTGCCTTGGAATTGGACAGAAACTAGAGTTAAAAAAATTAACTACAAGCTAAAGGAACAGCTTCGTCCAACCAGAAGGAGGGAAGTTAATAAAGAATTTAGATTTTTGAATCTGGGTGTGACATTTAGAGCACAGCCGTCTCCTC